>NC_031799.1:4291715-4325247 GCF_001522545.3 Parus major | reverse complement strand
AGTCTCCTCTCCTCGAGTCTCCTCTCCTCTCTCTGATTGTACATTTTCCTGTACAATCATGGTCATCTTATTTTTCAAAACTAAATTTGTCATGCAATTAGACAAATCCTAATGTTGACTTTGAAGCAAAGAGAATCACATTAAATATAAGATCTGCTATACTAGGTTTTTAATTTCTAGGTCCATACGAAAACATGATAAAAACATCAAGAAAAGTAGGGAAAAATATACTGACTTTTCCATGTTCCGCTGTTAAAATCCAGCAGGTTGCAAAAGGCGAGGGTCCAGTTTTGGGAAGTGCTCTGATACTTTTTAAGGCAGATATGCTGTTAAGCTTTGCTTTTGGAAACAGTAAAAGTTTAAAAACCTGAGTGCACAAACAATTCTTTTTTAATGGAACAACAAACGACTAAGTGAGGAGGATGAACATGGGCAACAAATTTGCTGTTTGTTTCATACATCTCTGATTCCCATTCTAAGCTTTTCTCCAGTCTCTCGAGTTGAACCTTGTACTTGTGCCTACACTTTTCCCTTGGAATAATTTGTCAGGTGACAGCCTTCCAGCCCTTGTCCTCTTCCTTAGTACCCTCTCTCCACAGCCAGGCAGTGATCGGCAGCTGCTCGCGAAGCTCCAGACCCCACAACCATCACACTTCACTCAAACAGTCGGGGACCACATGCCAGAGCACAAGAACAGCCAAGTGGCAAGGTGACAAACAACGTTGCCCCCAGTGAAAAGGATAGAATAGCAGAGTCTTATTCTTCTCTTTCTGCCAGTTTCCAGGGGTGAAGCCAAGTGACAGCAAACTTGGCATGTATCTGTCAACAGGAACACATCTGCGGCAGTGCCAAGCTCTAGAGCCATCACACCTGCATTTCCTAGATGTTAAGAGTGGTGCAGAAATACAGGCCAAGGTGGTACTGTACAAGTTCAAGGAAGAATGTGAAACATAGGAACCCTGCATTAAGATGAACTTAATAAAACCCATGTACATTTTTAGTACAGGGCTGCTGAGCACCCTCAGGTAAAGCAGAGGAAACTCAGAGTTCTGGATTTTATCCACCTAATTTTAGAAGTTATCACAGGAATTAAGAGGCACCTGAAGATCACTCTGCAGCTAGGACACATAAACATACTAGGAAGGTGTCTCAGGCCCCTTGAATCACACTGCTCCCCTGCTCCTTTGCCCATGCAATGTTAGGAGTTTCAGCTGCTTTTCTGACAGAAAACAATGCGTTATCATTGCTCTGTTGATTACACAGCCACTTGTAACAGGCAGTTTGTTGCAGTTCACTTGGCATATTTATTAACTTCGATCTTTAACTCTCAATAGTATTTGGGTAGCTAATTTGACTCACTTCAAGAGGCTTGTCCAAGGTTACCTAGAGACCACACAGCACATCCACTAAAGTGCTGAGATAAAGTACTTACTTGTTTGCCTGATCCTCAAATTGTGCTTCCAGTGTGCTCCTCTCTTGCCTTGCTAAAGTCAAGATAAAGAATATCCAGCAGATCTGTGTGTATCCAGATCATACACTGCCTGAGCTCATCTTCTTCCACAGAGGGTAAATCTTCCTTGCTCCAGACTTTTTCTCTGGTTTCAAGAGTCCCTGACTCCTGAAGGAAAATTTTATCTGTAAGAAATAAAGTAAAGAGGGAATTAAATATCTCAGTCTTTACCATGTCCTTCTTTCCCTGCCCTTTCAACAGTGACCCCATATTTTGTCTCATCTTCCCCTTGAGAATGATGCACCCATAGTAGTATCCTTTGTGGCTGTCCATGTCCTTTACCAGATTTAACTTCAGATGGACTTTGGCTTTTCTATCCCTATCCCTGCACACCCAGATACTATCTCAGTATTTCTCTTGTGTGACTTGACCTTTTCTAACTTCTAACTTCTACACTTTCCTTTTTACTTTTGAGGTTTATCTTTGTTCATCCACATGGGTCTTTCATGATGGCTGGGATGGAGTATTCTTAAAATTAGAGAGGGTTAACTTTTAAAAACAGATATTCCTCCCAAGACTTTTTTTTTTCTCTTAACAGCTGTATCTAAATGGATCTATTGTTAGTCCTAAAAAAGACTGAAGAATGCCATTTTGAATTTCAGGACAGTTATCTCACTATTTGCCCTGCTACCACTTGTCAGCATTATGGAAACAATCATGTTATGGTCACCACTATTAAGTTTGTTTCTGATCTTCACATCTACTCTAATGTTTCCCCCGTTTATATACATGAGTTCAGCAGATCACCTCCCATCATCAGTTCCTCAGTCCCCTGTGTTCGAAAGGTATCAATGCACTCCAGAAACCTCACAGAATGTTTGTGTCCTCTTGTGCTCCCTCCATCAGCTATTGGGATGGCTGAAATTCCTCATGAGTACACCTTGCAAAAATGAGGATTCTTGTCTGAAGAAGGACTCACCCAATTCCTCCTGACCAGGTGTTACAGGCACCCCTCAACACCTTCTGTGTTGGTCTGATGGCTGATCATAACTCACACACTCTCAGTTGTCATCCATCTCCTCCCAGGCTATCCCCACTACTCCTGCCCATCAACAGCAACTCCTCCTTCTTGCCATTTCAGATTGTCCCTCTAAATGGCCTCTGTCCATCCACTGTAGCACTTCAGGTATGGGAGCTCATCCTCCTAATGAGCCTGTAGCCCTGAATGCATGCAGCCCTCTTATTTCTCCTACTTTAACCCCATTCCATGTGCCTTAATGTACAGACATTTCAGAGGGACACCCAGACTCGCTGATTTCCCTGAAAGGATGTGAGGAGCTTTCCCCATAATGTTGTCCTGCTCTCACTTCCCTGTTTGTGTGCATCCAGCTGAGGTACACCATATGCAGCCTTGTTTTGTCCATTATGTGGTATCCTGTCCAAATCACCTCACACTTTGTCCTTGCCAAGCCCATCACTGCCTCTCTTTGATTGAGGGTCATCATTCTCCCTGGTCAGTTTTCCTTAACATCTTCCCCAGGTGCATCCCCCTCCAAGCCTCATGGATGTCAGAGCATAAGCATGAAAGGCTCTAAGAGGTTATAGGAAATAAAAGCCAGGTTGTACAGCAATAATAATTATTCAGAAGTTGGGTTAATTGGGTTAATATTCTCAATGAAAGCAAGTGCTCTTCCTTGAAGATGTGACATCTTCCTATTTCTGTCAGCCACTATTCCCTCACTGCACTCTCTATGGACTGGCATAGAAATTCAGCTGCCCTTCCATTTACCTGTTAAATGTCTGGCATTTTCCTCTGCTGAACTCCCTACCTGCTGTGTGCCTGGTGCTGTTTCCTGCTGTCTACTCCACCTGTCCACTTTACTCTTTTATTTCCTCCTTAAATGTTAACATGGCACAGATGGGCTCTTACTGCCTGTGACTTTCTAATGGAGTTGTTGAATGTTAATAATACTTTGGAATTTAAAAAGAAAAAGAGACGGACAGCCACTAAAGCACCAAAGAAAATAAAGATATGCATCCAATGTATCCATCTGTCTGTGGGCAACACAGTGAAATAGCGCACTAGAATGTTTATTGTTGCAATATAGAAGCATTGAGAGTCCTCAGATAACACAAAGAGTTCCCTGTAGACAATGAAAAATATTGCAAATTATTAGTTTATCATATCAGAGAGTGAATATAAATTTGCCATGCAGACAAATCCACAGCATAAAAATCAGGGTGAAAAGTAAATATTCTTCAGGGGTAAAAGAAGTCTGTTTCTTTGCTTTGAAGTCCCTCACATGTTTTAGAAGGAAAATAACCAAGGCATTAATGATCAGACATTCCCAAAATTTTACTCCTTTGGAGGGCCCTGTCATTTTCATGTTATCATCCATTCAGAGAGCAGATGCAGCTGCTGGCATACTCGCAGCTGCCTCATCTCTCTTGATGTGTCCCTGTTCTTGCTTAATAAAAAACTTCTGTCTGGTTTGGCACCACCTCCTGTCTCCTTTTCTTTCCTCATCTAAAACTGCCGTATGCCAAAGAGGACAAAGAGACATCCACTAGGATATTTTAGGCAGCTGGGTAGCTGTGGTTGCTCTAGTTCACAACCGTAAGATCCCTGTGAGACAATGCAGCTGCTACCCTGAATGAGCTGCCACTGGAAGGTCAGTCCTACCCTCCAACGTTAAACACTACAGAAAATTAAAATTCTGAAAAAAAGCACTTGCCTCATTATGCTGAAATGGTCGAGGAGCCTCGTCTCACGTTTTTAAACAAAGATATAACTGATATGTGAAACTAAGATATAACAGGATATGTGGAAATAGATTATCACTTCAGATTTTTTCATAATGGCATATATTTATCTTCATTCTGTTGAGCAGATTCCTGAGCACCTTGCCATGGACAAGGTTCCTGCACCTTCATCTCACCTGAGGTTTTGGTGCTGTAGATGCAGGAAAGTGGCTCTACTACTGCCTCTACTTTCATGTTTGGGAGTCAAAAAACAAGGGAAAGAAGAATGCAGTATTTTCTATACACAATATCCTATCAGATAGACCTAAAAATCATGATATTTTAAAATAAAATAAATAAACTCCTGGCCCTTTTATTTGTCAGTTTATATGTGAGATGTGACATTTGGTCCTTCTCATTTTTCCACTGCTTCTGTAACAGCTAATTGCAATCCTCCCTTCCCCATTCTCTTCCCCTTCACAATCTTCCTCCATGCTTTTTTCACAGGAAATTTAAGAATTATAACAGTCCAGTAGTGCTGTGCTAATGTGCAGTTTTCAGGAACTGATCAGTGCCTTGTTTTGTATTACCTCTACCAAAAAAAAAACAACAGTGGTGGGCGGGTACTTCTTTGGTCACCTACAAAATGTGAACAGTGTACAGACAACTTTTATGGAACCATTGTGGAAATTCATAAATTCAATAAATAAAGGTAGCTCAGCTGTGAAACTAGAGGACTGAAAATATTATCTGAAATTAACTGTCTTTAACTGTCTTTAATACAATCATATGTTTATACGCAGCTTTGCGTATAAACAAACTATTCCACATTGTAAAGCTACATTCTACCCACTCTGTATCTACCAAGAGGTTATTCTACAACTTGAAAACTCAGAAAACATACATCTATGTTTTAATATTATACTGAAATTTAATTTCATTAAATCCATTTTTATGCTATCTGTTAGTTGTTTTTTTTCAAATTTCATTCTTCTATTTGCTACCACTTATGATTGGATGTATAGACTGAAATCATATTCCATTCTCAGCCTTCATGCAGTTAAGTCAAACTCTTAGTGTAAAACTGTCTTATTTTTGTCAATCTATTGCTTTTGATGTTTCTGAATTTCTCTTAAAACAAAGATGGCCAGCATGGGTTGCCAACATCCAAATAAAACTATTCAGGTACTTTAAATCTTCTACCCAACATATAGGACCCTAAGATTACATTCATATCACAGTGGGTCACAGTAATCTATATTTTATGATAATTTAATATATTGTCTCTCCCATTTTGGTTATCTCTAATTGATAACCTTCCAGATTATAAAACAATAATCAGTTCTGATTACCAAGTATATATTTTAAACCTAAGGTTCACAGTACTTTTTGTTTTGTTTTTCATCTTGGCTATTTTTTGTCACAGTCATGTTGATGGTGCCTGCAATATTACTTCATCAGGAAAGCCAAGGGACATTCATCTTATTTGAGTCATTCAAAAACCAAGTGTGTGCTCTTAGACACTCTTTCTATCCAACATGGACATCTGAAGAAATTAAAGGAAATGTGTGCAATGTACACAGCAAGTGGTCTAAAGCCTGGGAGTGAGGATGGCCAACATGAATGCAAATAACTCTGCTCCTGAGCTGCTCATTGACTTGTTGTTTTCCTTTGCTGTGTTTATCTTTTTGGGGAAGATTGTACTACTGGAATATCTGTTCAAATTCCTCAGTGTCATTTAGCTGAAAACTGAGCTGGTTGACTTTACTTGAAAAGCTCTGCAGTAAGTGTGCAACACAAAAATTATTCTCTCCTACAAAACAAAAAGCATTTTATGTTTTATTTGTTCAGTACATAGCACGAAATACTTCTCTCTAATGTCTCTAAACACTTGTGTAAATCTTAATCTTAATTTAATACTTTTACTGATTTATATTGCGCTGCTCACACAGAGGAGATGCAAGACCTCGTCAACACCTAGAATTATGGAAGTTCACTTTCTATAGAGAGCTGCAAATCATCCTGGTTGAGCTGAAGGATTTGTTTTTGGCATGGCAACTGGCAAAAAAGTACCATGCAGGTGCTTGCTCACCCCCCACTCCATAGAATCAGAAAGTATAAACCATGGGTTGGGATGATGATGATGATGATGTTGATGATAATGATGATGGTGATGGTGCTGCTGCTGCTAATAATAATAACAAAATAACAATCTTATCATTCAAGTGAAAAAGGAGACAAAAAAAGAGACAAACTAAAAACAAACAAACTAATAAAAAGAAAACAAAAAGCAAAACAAAACAAAACAAAATAAAACCAAGAGATGTACAATACAGCTGCTTACCATCTGCTGACTGATGTCCAGCCTGTCCCCAGGCCCTCTCAGCCAGCTCCCCCCAGTTCATGTACTGAGCATGACATTCCATGGCATGGAATATCCTCTTGGCCAGTTCATGTCAACTCTCCTGGCCATGCTCCCGTGGAAATGCTTGTGCACCTGCTCACTGGCAGAGCATGGGAAACAGAAAGGAACTTGACTTAGAGTAGGGTACGACTTCAACTACTCAAACATCAGAATGTTATCAAAATGTTTCTCATACCTCACCCAAAACAACTGCATTTTACCAGCTACTAGAAAGAAAATTAACTCTATTCCAGTCAAATCCAGGGCAGGTTCAAAGAATCCTGTTTGTTGTAGACAGTAATTCCAATAAATAATTTATTCAAGTTCCTTGTAGGTGCATTCATTTCACCTGTCTTCAGGCACTTACCTGATGAATGCAACTAAAAAGTGAATATTGCTCCATACTCATGAAGTGAAAGATAGGCATCTCTTACAATATTCCAGACCATTTTAATTTTAATTTACTTACTCAAGTACCTAAAAACTCTTCTTGCATCATTAACATTAGGGATGACTTAGAGCAACTTGACTTCTAACTTAGGTGCCTCTATTGAGTTTTTAAAGTTTCCTAGGGTGAATGAAAGCCTATACAGAGAGACAATAACATTCTTATACCATCAGTAGTGCAGTGAGGGTAATCTGGGGACAGATATGCTCTACCTGTCCGGAGTACATCCTTCATGCTTCAAAATGCATATTTCATCCCTAAAATCATTAAGTGTAGACGGTTGGGACAAAATTTTCACAGGGGAATGTCTGAGTATGTCTATGGAAGGGTTATTGTACCTTTCTCTGAAACATCTGGCGCTGGCCAATATTAGCAACAGAAGACTGGACTAGATGGACTGCAGGTCTGATCTGGTGTGGCAGTTCCTATGTTCCTGTGTTCTTCCTCCACCTGGTGCAAGGGCAAAACTGTCAGGTATAATGAGGAAATCTTTATTCAGGTCCCCGGGTAAGACTGTGGATTTGGCAATTAAAAAATCATCTTTTGAAAAACTCAGAGGATTTTGCCTCTTTTACTGATAAAATGAACATTATCTATACTGAAATTGTGCCAGTTCATTCCCTATTTGTAATTGAGCAATATTACTACAGATAGATGAAAAAGATATTTCCAAAGGACTCATGGCTACTATTGTTCTATATTATTTTTATTGTTGTCATGCAGTCATAGAGTGGAATTCATTGTATTTGTGCTATATTAGAGTAAGGAAAAGGTATTTTTGTTTCTTAAATCCAGATGAACTTCTTCTAGGCTTAGATTCCCTAACTGTAATCCCTAAATAACCTGCTTAGGGGTAATGGGAGCCCTGCCACTGATGCAGAAAAATAGGGATTTTCAGGTGAAGGTTCAGGTTTGAGAACTGTCCCCTGTCCACCACCCCAATGATATGACACCAGCCAACAGACCAAGTAACACAAAGGCTCAGCAAGAAGATATTGTGCACCATTTTCCAGGCAGTGACCTCAGCACACCAGCAGCATAACTACTCTGCAGTGTTTGGTTTTCAAGAAGTGCAGCATAGTTTTAAAAATACTGCGGGTTTTTATCCACTGCCCTTTTGTATCGTAATTATGTTTGAACTAATTTGGTGAAGAATGACACAGGAAAAGGTGACATTTCATGTCTAGAAAAACTTCTTTTGCCTAATTTTAGGTATTTATTGTTAATTCAAATGTCTTAGAATATCTGTTGATGTTCTAATCAGTTCAATGTTCCTGCAGGTGCCTTAACATATCCATCATAACCTTCCCATGGAGAAGTCTCAGAAACCTTGGATTATGACCTTGCCAACTCTGCCTGAGGTTCTTTCTAGTTTCAATGCTCAGTTTTCAAAATCTCTTAGCATAGCTATGTCTGCTGTAATTTAAGTGAATTGGTTACCCACTAAAGGCTTGATGAAGGTATTCTGAATTTGTCACTTAACCAAGTTAACTAATTGAGTCATCCTGGATTCCCATTACACTCAGTGGAGAGAAAAAAAGTACCTGCAGATGCTGTGTCAGATCTAAAATAAGCTGAATTGTCTTTTAGAGGAGCTTATTTCTTCCTTCCATTGACAGGACAAAGAACACAGCTGAACAGGAGCCTAAATTTAGTGCTCCCAGGAAGCGAATGGGATATTAGGAAGGATAAATCTGACTATAACAGTTGGATCATAAGGTCAAGTGCTAAAACTCATCACCCTGCTGGAAAGAGTGAAATGGAATTACACTTCTTCAGTACATTGTTTCTTCTTCTCTCACCTTCCCTCTGCATGAGTCTGTGGTTAATCACTTTTCCTACCTTACTTGGTTTCCTATCTTAGTTGTTTACATTTCTAGGAGATATTGCTGAAAATAAATAAATTTTAGTGATGGCGATTTAGGATCTTTCATTTGATCTTAAACACCAAAGCTGAAGTGCAGTACTGGTGAAATGGATTATTCATATAAAAATTTAAACCTGGGTTTTGAAATCAACAATGAAACAATAAAAATGTTCCAGACAAAACTCAACTAAAGTCCAAACAATAACTATGTCATTGTATTTTCTTAGCTTCTGTCTAGACAGAAGGAAAAGCAAGCTCAGAATGACACAGTGTTCAGTCAATATCACTATTTCAAAAGTAGACATAGTATAGGGTATAGAAATGCAAGACCATTAACAAACAGAGGACTATAATAACTGAATTGTGATTCTTGATCAAAACTGAAGTCTTTTTATTATTACTGCTGCTGTTTCTTTGATTCACAATGTGAATGAAACTTTGTTTTCTGTGTAGTAAATTAAAAAAAAAATAAAGAGCTAATAAAATAAGAGCTAACATATGGAGTGTGGCACTGGCTGCATAAAGATTATGGATTTTATTATTTGTTGAAATGGAAATGTCAATGTAATCTCATGGGTTGATGCCATGGAAATTCCATTGGATTTTTCACGTTAGTGATGCATTTATACAAGCCTTTTGGATTATAAATGTGTAACAAAATATTAACCCATTAGGTTGTCTCTGATGTCTACTGGCTTTCATAGTATGCCACTGTTAAATCACAGTGTATGTGTAAAGACATGGATTATTGACAGGAGAAAAACCTGTCTCAAGCAATCATTCTTTTTATAACTATTTAGTGTCTTCTTAAAATCTAGAAACTTCTCTTGGAGGAGCTGATAGCCCCTGACCCATTTAGAGAGAAAATGTACTCTTACACTTCTCAGTCTCAATATCAGGGAGACTCAGAAACTCTGCAACTTCTAATGAAACACTTCTACTAATGTTTTTCTGTTGGTTTGATTTGGGTTTTCTTTCGGCTTTAGCTTGTTGATGTTGCTATTTTTTTGGGGGGGGCGTGTTTTGGGCTTTTTTGGGTATTTTTGGGTGGCCTATTTTTTTTGGTTTTTTGGGGGGTTTTTTGAGGGAAAGCTCATTTCAGCTTTCAGCTTTTGACATCTTTATGTATCCAATCATATTGCATTTTTGCTTTATGAAAGCAACTTGCTTAAAGATGCACGTGAGTAAGTACAGATGGAGGCATATGTTTCCAGGCTGCCTTTAGAGGGAAGAATTGTGGCAGATGTTGAAGAAAGGGTGTTCTCACATAGCAGTTCAACACTGCAGAATAAATCCCTTCAGTTTCCTATTCAGGAGCAGCACATATCTCTCACAACTTTTAAAACGTTATTGCAATTTGAAGTGCATTCCCATTTTACAGTCATAGAAAAAATTTAGAACTACCTTAATGAGACTCACCTTTTAATGCTGGATACCGGTTTTAGAATGACATAAATCTTTCTGTAGACATTGGTTTCTCCTGTCATTCACTATAAAGGTGACTCTTGATCACTACTTCAGTCATGGCAACTAATACTTAGGTGTTCCTACAGATTAAGATGAACTCCAAAACAGATTATGCCTTTAATATAAAACACACTAAAAAATACAAATAAGAAAAACTAAAAGAAAAATATAATTATATAGCCTCACTTAAATGTTCCATGTCAGCAATGGAATGACTTGCTCTGGGGAGATAGACCATAGACAATATCATATTATTTATGCCAGACTAAAGTGTGTTCAAATATATTATTTGATTGCCATATTATAAGAACAAGATAGAACTGGAAAGAGAAAGGAGAAGATAACAGTAACACTAATGTACTAAAAGGAGGCACACAGTAAAACGTGTTAAAACACTAGCCAAATAAGTCAGCCAAATCTAAAGGGAATGCAAGGAAAAAGGAGACAAAAAACAGAAGAAAAAGAGAACTGAATTGCTAAGGTGGACTTCTATACTGCCTTGAAGATAGAATGTGTGGCTATCAGTGTAAATAAAGATGATACACCTCGTTTTATAAGAACAAAGTATTAGGGAGATGGCAATGGCATTACTGGGCTGTAATATATGAGAACAATGTTGTCCTCAGCCTTTCATGTGGCTCATGGAAGTACTTCTGCAGGTCACACAGAGGGGAAGGATTTCCCCTAGCAAATATCTGAGATGACAACACAAGGTTTGCAAAGGACAGGGTCTAATTCAAGGTGTTGTAATCCACAGCAGAAACTGATAAAGTGGGACCCAAATATTTATGCAGATTCAAAGCAACCAACAATAAGTTATAGAATCATAATAGCATTAAGGTTTCTGGCTTCACTACTAAAGAAAATAATGGATCTCATCTCCTTTCTTCTCCGCATCTGCAGTTTTAAGGCAAAAAGATGAAAGATAGAAGAAGCCTCTTACTCAAGGGAAATGTCATTTTTCCCTTGGCCCTGTGAAAAGAGAGATAGCTTTTACCAAACCATTGCTCTTCTAGTACAAAAGGTGCCTAAAACAGCAGAACTCACTCTTCCCACACCTTCAGATGTATTAATAATATCTGTCTTTTCAAATTGCTATGTGACCACCTTGGCAGAGAAAAAATATCTTTCAGGAATTCCAAACTTTGGTGTTCAACTTACAATGAAATTTTAGGCAGCCAAAAAAGAAACTTTAAAAATTGCTTAAGCAAACTGTTGAAGGGAAAATGGAAGCAGGGTTTTGAAGATATCCAGACAGGAAGGATTTTCACCTGTTTTTAGGCACCTGAGTCATTCCTTAATGATAGACATCCATGGATGTGTTACACACAGGTGTTAGTCTCATGAAACCCACTTTAGAGTATTTTAACTGTCTCATCTAAGGGACAAGGACTATACTTCAACACTTTGTTGTATTGTTTCAATTAACTTTAGCATATAAAAGACATTACTAGCCTTATTTAGTTAGTTTAATTGCTGCTATAACTATTGATATTATTGGTCATTTCTGAAAATATCATCTAGACAGATTCCTCTGGAAATACAGAATTATCTACAGACAGACAAGGTGTTTTTTTCTAATTCCTCAAGGTATTCTAGTGTTAGCATCAGAACACACACAAGCCCTGGGCTCTAAACACATGACCTAGAGCATTTGCACCTTAAAATTGCTAGATTTCATTTCATCCAACACCACTGTAAAATATTTCACTCTAATTATATTTTAAAGTTTGTTTCATTTTTCTATTCTGAGACTGTTTCTGACTGTGTGACAGACTAGAACATTGGATGAAAAATTCAGAATTTGCAATTCAAATTCCAAGAGAAGGTTTTAATGCTGAATACTTCTGGACAAGATTTAAAAATCCTGTAGAGTTAAACAATGTAGATTTTCTCCAATGTATGGTGAACTGAACTTCTAGATATTATTCAGTTAAGATCTGAGATAATATTAATATGGCACTTATGCATAAAACTCACAACAGGCAAGTATTTTGTAAATTCAGCATTTAGTTATCTCTTATCCATTAACAAGAAGCAAAGCAAATAGCTCCCCCTTTTATTCATGCCCCGAGCTAAGCAAGGGGAATGGAAAAGGGTTTTAGAATTACAAATAGAACCTTTAAATTGTAGAAACTTGATAATTTCATTTATGAAAAGCATTGCAGAACTTCTTCTTTCTACACCAGTTGTTATTCAAATCACAGTGCTGAGGATAGAAAAAGACAAAACAAAACAAAACAAAAGACAGTCAGAAAGAAAGACCAAAAAAAGGGAGAAATAGAATAACACGGAAAGAGAAAGAAAATAATCCTGTCAGGAATCCAGATCAGACAGAAGTACGGCATGTTTAAATATGCACAATGAAGCAAAAATTGAGGGAAAGAAAAGGGGAGAGTGGAGAGAAATGGAAAAAATACAAAAAGAATTATGAGCTGTTTTTAAAAAATAGATACCTGAAAATATGTGATTTCATCCGTATAATTTTGAAATTACTATATGCATCTCATTATAAATGCACATTTTCAAATAATAAAGATTTATACTTATAGAACTATGCAGGTTTGGAAGCCCTAAATATAAATTAAGAATAAAATTACTCTATGTGTAAGAATTCAGAGCAAGGGTTTTGCACCTCCTAAATCCCACTCAAGCCCTCAAAATAGGATTTAAGAGGGACTTATGTGTCTCACAGGCAATATGTAGCTGGGAAAATTTCACCCAAAGGGATAAAACATATTAGCATTAGTTCTACAACTAGTTTCTCTACAGTCTCTTGGACTAATTACCTAAGACAAGAGTCTTTTTTTCATATAGTCTTTTAGTGTGGCAAGACAGATAATTTAGAAATACTAAATATTACAACAAGGCACAGGATTGGATATGCCATTATGGATTTGCACAGTCAGATTTACAGAAAAAACTGGATACAAGAATGCTTTTCCCAAAATTTGGGGCTAAGGAGTTGAGGCCCAAACCTCTGAATATCTCTGAGAGATAAGCAATTGTTCTTCCACCCATTTTTAAGGAAAAATATTAAAACAGATAATTTGTTAATTGTTCAATACCAAGTACTGAGCATACCTATACTATTGGCTGAATCCAGGTGAGATACTTAACCACAGATGAATATTTTTGAATTAAAGGAAGAAATAAAAGCAGTGCTCCAAATTTGTTTCCACTTAGCATGATAAATCAGTTGAAAATATTACTGTACAGAAAAAAAATGATAAGAAGTGTGAAGTTTCAACCAGACAACCAAGCACACCCCAATTCAGAAACACAGGGAAATGTGTTGAGTCTGGAAGAGTATATAAAGCCATGGTGACGCACTAAGTGGTGTTGTGACTTCACATTAGACAGGATTTATTTTATATTTCCCTGCTCCATATTTGTTCAAAAACTGTATCTGTGTAGGGAAAGTGAGATAATGATTCCTACTCAGAAAAGGTGATACCTGAAACTTTAGTTATACCACTGACTTATGGTGATGTTACTCCTGGGTCAGAATGTACAGGTTTTCAAATTACACTGGAAGTTACATCTTTTTAACCCTCACTTCAGTTTTTTGGGTTTTTTTTTTAATCAATGTTGATCTTCAGCATAGAAGAAGATCAGTCTTCATCAATCTAATTCACGTCATCACTAGATTAAGTTCCAGGTAACTAACCTATTCTTCCATAAATCAGCTATTTGATGTTTCCTCTCTTTTAAGCTTTCCTGATCAGACGTTTTGGTGGAGCATCAACATCCACGGAGCTTCAGCAGGAGGATGTACTGCAAAAGCTTGTAGGAATCTTTAGAGGCAGTATTACCAGCTACAAACAAGTGCCCTAAACACACTAGTTTTCCTCTGTAGCTCATCTTTCATTCGAGTGCTTTTTTTTTGCAACTCTCATTTTCACTTCCTGAAATGGTCTCCAGACACTAGGAGATATGTTTCACCCTTGTTTCTTAGCTCCCTACATATTCTCTGAATGCTGTAGGAATCATCTTGGCATTTTACAGTTTGGCAGAGTTTGGCTAATGTAGTTTTAGCAAATGGCTGTCTTAAATTCCTGAGGGAAATATCTTTCACGAAGGCATCCAGACTAGAGTGTTGGGACTGGTTCAACAGCAAAGAAGATTTGGGTTAATGCTTTCTGCAAGAAAACAAGACCATTACATATTTGGCAGGGATGAGAAGATTAACACCAGTTTCTCTTTTGGACATAGAGAAATTACATCAGCAGATTGTCAATATCCATGCTCAGAATACTTAGCTCTTACATGAAGCCTTCTATATAACAGAAAATAACATGGCTCCTGGCAAGGAGAGCTCTTGAACCTCTCTGGAGGAAAAAAAAAAAGTGAAGGCATTTATTGGGAAATGCAAATAGCTGATAAATTGAGTTCAATTAAACCTGTCTTGTCTGTTTGCTGTGAAGAGTACAACTAGTTTCTTCAAACTGCAGTGTCTATTCCTGCACTGCAGTGAAAAGATAGATGAGGTACTAGGGTTGATGTGTTGGTAAAACCAACTTGAAAATGTGAAAGCCACAACACAGTCATCTTCTGGAAAAAATGTTTTCATGAATTTGCAGAAATTTGTCACTGAAATCCTAAACTTACTACATTTATATTTAACTACTAATATGTAAATTGACTCAAAAAGGGTTAATAAAGCTTGCCATGAATATATGGTTAAGGAACACATAAAGGAACATGAGTAAATTGAGTCTCAATGGCCAGATCCAATGTCCAGTGAAGGCAAATAAAGCGCTGCATCAAGCGTGAGATCAAGCCCTAATCTAAGATGCAAACACAATTAAGACCAGACTGCATTATGTCTGGAGTTACTGTGCCTGGCTGGACTTAAAAAAACCCAAATTACACACAACAAAATGGGAACAAAATTTAAAAAAAAACCCAACAAAACAAAACCTAATTTTTCAAATTCAGTATCAGATTAGGAATGTATATAAAGTCCACTTTTGCACATCTTAACTTGTTGGACTCTTCCAAGCACTAGTAGCCATTTTTCATCTCCCATGACCTTTTTACAACATCACCTTCACAACTAGATAAGTTTGCTCTGAATTCTTAGTGTACGGTACATTATGCACACAGTGGTAATTGTAATTAATTCCAAAGGTATTTATAAAGAACCCAGTGATGTGTCCTGCATTCTCAGAGCAATATGCCCTAGTTTCCATTCTAAACAACACTTTGGGTTTGTGGTTTGTTTTTTTTTTTTTGAAGTGTTTATTTCATTTTTTTATCCCAAAATGCTTTTGAAAAAGTCAGGGGGAATTTTCCATGCACATTAAAAATGTTTTGCCTCCTCATTCCCATCTCTGTTACAGAGTGAATTAGCACCAGGCTCATAGTGGTGAAACAACAACTGATCTAAGAGCTCCTTCCAATAAATCAACGTCTCAACCCAAAACTTGCTGTAAGTCAACACATAAACATAAATACATATAGCACCATGATTTTTATACTCTAGATGAAACTGTCTGGCACTGAGTATTCCGATTTTATAATGTTGATCTGTAATTTTCTCCTTCACCTGCTGGTACAAGTTCTCTTGCCTAGTTTGAACTTCAAGTCACCTACAGAAAAAAAAAATAAAAAAAAAATAGAGTCAATCAACTATTACATAAATTGATTTTATAAACTGAAATACTTACTAAATGTGAATATAGAAGGCTTTCTCATACAATGGTCCATGAATATTTAGCAGACATCCTTAACTGTTATGAATTTATGGATATTTCCATATTCTATTTCTCCAGCTATGTTGCTGGGGTATTGAAGAGAGAAAAATCCTAATTAAAAGTAATCTAAATTGGTTAAGAAATGCAAGAGAAAATCTAAATAAATCCCAGGATTGCCTGAACTAGGTAATGAATAAAAATAGTTATTTTTAATAGGCCCATAAGAGATTAATAGAAATGTCTCAAGTGATCTTTGGGCTTGCAGGTCATGGAAGCTAGTGGTGATGTTGCCTAACAGCTAATGGCTTTGAGAGCCTGGTATACATAAATAAATGTGCATTTCTGTGCTAATGTGCAACATCCCACCCAGAATCCTTCAAGGAAAAAAAATGTAGAAGAAAATCAAGAAAGGACTGCTCATTTTTATCCAGTCAAAAAGCAGACATGGCAGAGGAAGGATTTTCAGATCAACAGCAGAATTATGGGGGCTGGATGTCAAGTAACAACAGGACAGAATATATTTGGTCCACACTGGGTAGATATATTTTACACAGCCTTACCCATATCAAAGCTGGCACTTGACCTAAACTGGTTCTCCAAGTCTGAGATAAGCCCTCCTACAAAGACCTACAATTTGACAAAGTGAATTGTCCTTTATACTTAAGTTCCTGGTGTCTAAAACTCAGTGAGATGAATCATGGAAGTGCAGAATCACAGAATGGTTTGGGTTGGAAGGGATCTTAAAGACTGTCTTGTTCCAACCTCTCTGCCATGGGCTGGGACAACTTCCACCAAACCATGTTGCTCAGAGCCCCATCCAGCCTGGCCTTGAGCACATCCAGGGATGGGGCAGTGCCTCAGGTGCTCCAGAACCTCACCACCTCCACAGTAAAGAACTTTTTTCTAGTTAAAACCAAATCTACTGCTGGTCTTATTAAGTGAATACCACCTAAAAAGACTGAAGAAAGGATGTTGTAAGTAGAAGTGTTTAAACCCCAGCTGGCAGCTCAGCCCCACGTGGCCTCTCCTTGTACACTTCACCTTGTGAGTGATGGAGAAAATCAGAAGGGTAAAATTGAGAAAACATGTGGGTTGAGATAAAGGCAGTTCAATGGGCAAAGCAAAAGCCACAAGCACAAACAAAACAAAACCAGAAATTCACTCGTCCCATGGGCAAGCAGGTGTTCAGCCATCCCCAGGAAAGCAGGCCTCAGCGACATGCAGTGTTACTTGGGAAAACAAACACCATCACCCAATTGTCCCCTCTTTTCTTTTCCCCCCAGCTTTATATGGTGAGCATGACACTGTAGGGTGTGGAATATCCCTGTGGTCACTTGGGGCCAGCTGTCCCAGCTGAGTCCCATCTCAACTTCTGGCACACTCTCAGACCTCTCACTGGTGGAGTGGGATGAGAAGTAGAAAGGCACTTTTAGACTTTACTTAGGGACAACTAAAAGTATCACTGTGTTATCAACATTTTTATCACACTAAATCCAAATTACCACATTGTACCAGCTGCTGGGAAGAAAATTAACTCTATCCCAGCTGAAACCAGCACAAGAATTATTAGAATTTATGTAGGTATTCCACAGGAGAAAAAAAAAGCACACCAGAATTTATTAGTCATGTAATTTATTAGTTGTTAATTACTTGCTTCTCTTTATTAACATATTACACCTCAGAGAATAACTCTAAGGTAGGTAAATTAAACTAGACTTCCTTTGCTGATGTGTAATTTGCAACACAAAGAATGTAAATAATGAGCGGAGATGGGAATGGAAGTTAGTGCCCTGACAATGATAATTTTATCCGAGTATTGCCTTTGGGGCTTAAATATGTGCAACAGGAATCACAGCAGGAAAGCAGAAGCTGGAGGTAATATATCAGAAACAAGAGTGCAGAAATGAGCAGAAACTATCTGAACAGAACAAGATACGGTCATAAAGAAATAGGAAAATTTCAGTGTATCTTTGAAGAAGGAAGGGGAAATGACCTGGCAAACCCTCTTTAGGAGTGTCCCACAGGTATCAGCAGCAACATGAGAGAAGGATCCACGCTAATAGGCTGGCACTATGGCAGAGACACATTCCCACTCATGTTACATACCTAAATTAGAGGGCAATTTCTGTTGCTCAAGAGAGAGAAATATTCTCTCAGAAAGAATGGCCTGAGTGCTGGTGAGTAGAGTCTGCTTTCATCTTGCCTCTCCTCAGATGTTTCACTGCAGTTCCAGTGCGCAGGGTTACCATAGCCACTGCCCATAGTAAAAAAGGAATGGAAAATTTGTATATAGCTAGTACAAATTTAATATTTATTCCTGTTACCACCGCTGCTTCTACAGATTTTGCATCATTCTGGGCCTGCTGTCACCCTGACACTGCCCTCAACATGAAGGAGAGCATTCATGGATTAAGATGACCACAGTAATAGTGAAGAGTGTGCCAGAGATTTGAGATTTGACAGACATATAATAAAATTGACACGTTTGTGACTCAAGATGAAATCAATCCAGGCCTGTTCAATCTGTGAGAAGCTTTACACTGACCCCAGTGAACACTGAACTGAGTGCTATGACTTCAAATAGTTGCTTATTTTATGTAAATCACAAAGCCTAGATATTTTATCCTGCCAGTTTTAAGCTTTACACTAGTCAGTTAGAAAGGAGTAGTTTTGATAAAAAGTAAATGCAGTATCGAAGTGGATAAAGTCATGAGTATTATTAGTAATATTTGTAAATGTACATTAGAGGACCCTTGTCTCAACAAAGAATTTTTCAGACTTCTGCCTGCAAATAATGACGAAAAAAAAAATTAACTGAAATAAATGCATACTTGTCAACAAATGGACAAACTAATTGTCCAGATTCCCATAGGGGAAAAATAAAAACCCTTACTGGTTTTCTTTTTCCAAAATGTCTTTTACTTAATGAGCTGTCATCAAGTCTTTTTGGAACTTTAACTTGAATAGGTAAGGTATAAGCTAAGATCTCTGCTCAGAAAATAGAATAATGGTGCAAAACCATCTAAAAAAAACCAAATTTACCTTGCTCTGAGAAATGTATGGCTGTTGAGAAAAATTCACACTTTAATTACAGAAGTGGTATATGTTTGTGTGCTACCTGAATTATATTGAGGATCATCTCTTGGAAAGGAAGAGTCTTTGTAAGTCTTGAATAACATAAACCAGGGCTTTATGGGCACAAGCAATGATATGGCAGCCATATGTGAATGAACACAGCTCAGTATAAAGCACAATACATCACTTTCAAGTTTTTATAATGCAGTCACTTAAATACATGCACATGATGTTCATCTGAAAAGAAAATATTCCTTGTCTGTGTATTCCTCCTCCTGTTTGGAGGGAATACACAGACTTACTTGGGATTAAGATACTTTCCAAGATATCAGTATTGTATATAGTGTTTGGCTTTGACAGAAAGACTCCACTGAGTCCACTCTTTTATTCCAGAAAAATATAGTTTTTAGAAGCATTTGTGTACAATACAACTGCAGAAGTTAAATAATGAAAAACAAAAGAGTTTGAAAGGAGAATTGAGAGTAATAAATAAGGAAATTGTAGTTCAATTTTATTTGAAATTTGGGAAGCAAAATATTTGATAAGAAAGAAAAAGTTAGGTTGATTAAAAAATCTAAGACGCCACTAGCTAATTGCTAATGAATCATCTAGACACATATTTGGTAAATGTAATGTTTTAACTAGAGGAATGGTCTGGTGATGTCTAGAACATATTTCATTGTTTCTTTGTATTGGGACCAACATCTACCAAAATGTTTTTTAAGGAGTCCTGAGTCTTTTTGTCCTGAACTCAGAACAAAAAGCTTCAGAAAATATAATATCTGGGAGATGATGTGAAGTGAAATTGTGAAAATCATGGTGCAAGAGGGAAAAATACATAAAGGAAAAAAGGAACATCCAGGTTACACGGAACCTTTAAAAGGAAAATAATCTGAAGTTAGCAATTACCATAAATCTGCTGGAAATTCGTGAGAGTTTTGCCATGACCACTGATGAGAACAAAGTCCAAAGTTATGCCAGTAACTTCTGAATAATCAAGCTAGAGATTGAGACAAGTAAGGAAGTCTATCAATATGTTTTATCTAAGTACTCTGTATTTTCTCTCTTGTGCTCATTCTATCTGCCTGTTTATCTCTTTCTGTGTCTGAAAACCAGAAAATTAAAATTGGATAAGAACTAAAACCACTTTTTTTTCTCTCTCCTCCTTTATGTTTTTGTTTGTTTTCTTTTTCCCCTCCAGAATATATTCCTCCATTTTGTCCCCTAACTTTCTTTTGGAAGAAAAGACAGACCAGTCCTGTGATTTTGTGTAACGTTCATCTCCATGATGAATTCTCACTACATTGTTTTCTGTAATTCATCTTTCCTTGGTCTGAGAAGTGAGCTATATCCCTAAAGAAAAAGTAGCACAGCCTCATAAATCTCACTGTTTGGCAGATCCCCAGAACTGACACTAATTCTGCTTTAGCTCATTTTAATAATAATCAAAATTTAAAAGTAAAAGGGATAAAGTTTTACCAGGTTATTTTTTTCTTTCATATTTCAATATGTTAATGCAATAGGAATCTGACATCTTCAGAATTGAAAAAATACTGGGAGGAAAGTGTTTAATAAGTTGTCATGATTTATTTTGATTAATTAACCAAGAAATATATATTAAAAAAAGTTTGACAAAAGCAGGAAAACATTAAAAAAAAAAGTAATCACACAATTTTTTTTTTGCATTGCAGGAAAAAAGCTGCAGAAATGGAGCTATTAATCACAGTAACATGATGGCAAGGACTGTTTTCTGTCACTATGTCCAGTCTTCTGCCATCAGTGGCAAGATATTAATTTCTTGGTTCCTGTGGAATTGTTTTCCTCTGTTAGTTTCTGTCTTTTGTTGTTCTGTGAATAGATCCAGTCCTTGTTTCTCTTCTCTGCTCCTCACAAGTTCCCCATGCACATTTTCAAGAACACATGTAGGAAACCACTGGAAACATTTCATTTATACAACAAGGTGAATAATACTTTTGGAAACAAGGTTGGTAATGTTGTCTTAGCTTTTCTTTCAGTTTTTCAGTTTGTTTTTCTAAAACATATGAGGATATAATCTCATGTGAAGCTGAGTACAGAGTCTTTTAAGATGCAATTCATTTTGACTCGTTTTTCCAGGAAATACTAAATTATCTAAGGTGAGCTGAAGTCCTCTGTAGTGATGCAAAGGCTCGGTAGGTGATAGAGACATCAGGGATTTCCAGATCACTGCACTAATATAGGAAGAAGTCTGTGGCTGAGCTTATTAACATTCTGGCCTTACCTGTACAAAACAGAACAACCAAGAAATGGACTGTTCCTCCCTATCTGTACTTCCAGATTATTGTACACTGCTGCCTCAGTGCATTGCCCCAAAGGTTATACACACATTTCTGCACGAAGCTGCAGAGTAGAAAGATCTTTTGCCATGTGTGGTAGAGAGAGATTTAAGCCCAGTCTCCAGAATCAAAAGCAGCTCAGTTCTGGTACAAAGCAGATCTCTACTGAAAAGTCAATATTTACACCAGTCTGTAATTCATTTGTTGGCATACTTAGCAAGATTTCCTGAGAGCATAGAGGCTATTGTATGTACATTTAGAATTTCTGCTTCTTCCTCCTCCTCCCTGTTTTCTTCTATGTTGCCTCTGATGTTTTTTTGTATCCACTCACAACCTGTGTTCATGAATTCATACACACTTATTTATATACTTACTTATTTCTGATATTCTTAGAAAAAGTCTGGGTTTTATCAAAAATAAATCCTAGGCCATTATTTTGTTGCTCTCAGCCTGAAAAAGGTTCAAGAACAGCTTTTGCTCTGCCTTTGATGGTACCATCCATTCTCCTGCCTGTGGCTGTTTATTCATTTAAAGGTGCCTTTGAAATATTGTCTAATTCCTTGCTCTGTACTGTAGTGTTCTTTTCTGCTTTATGGAATGAGTAACAGACTCGATTCAATAAACAGAAGTAGAATTAAAATCAATTGGTTTTATTCTTCTGCGCCTTTATGGAAAATAATGACATAGAACATGCAATATTGTATCATTATCTCTTTAACAATTCTCATAAATTATGAACATATATTTCATTTATTCCTACCTATCTGCTGCTCTTATTATACATTTGCTTTCTTAATTAATGCAATATTCTTCATTCTTTTCGTCCTGGAAAAGAACTACTTATGCCACTAAAGAAGAGAACTTGCTAGTCTATTAAACATAAATTGGTGATTAGTTGGGATCCAGACCAAAAAAAAAATAAAAAAAAAAAAAAGACAAAAGAAAGAAAAATAAAGTAGAAAATTCTGTAGGCACAAAGAGAGAAGGGCAGATATGTATATGCACATATATCTGTTTATAATTTAAATGAAATTTAAGGACATGAAATACAGCCTGAGAGGATAACAACAAGTAAAAGTAATATACATTCAATTTTTTCAGTGAGAAAATCTGTGGCACTTATTGTGTTCAGAGTCCAAAGTATGCATTATTTTTACAGATTTCTGGATGGTGAACATTTAAGTGATTTATTCACCTACTGCACTTATGATCTTTTAAACCTTTCTGGGGATTCTTTCTCCCAAGAAGAGAGTGTGAAACTTTGGGGTCTAGAGTGACTCTGCTACAATACAAAAGCAAAAGCAGAAATGTAAAAGCCTGGGAAGGGCTATGTTTATTGCTCACCTCTTTTTTTAAAGATGAGTGAGTGTCTGTTAACAAAATTTAATCAGTCATGCCCAGGCTGCCTTGTCCTTGTGTAAGATGCTGTCCCTCCTAATGAGAAAATTCTGCAATATTTCAAGAATAGAAAAGTGACCCCAAAGCACACTGAGCCATTTGAAATATTCATATTACTGTAAGAAACTTTGCACAAGCCCTTAAGACCACAAGGGGCTGTGTTCCACAGAACAGACCGTCTCTTGTTGATGAATATTGTACAAAACTAGAATAGCCTGACACAGACAAATTAAAACATAATTTAAAGGGTGAAATTCCATGTATTTTGAGTTATCTTGAAAAGAACTAAGTAGATATTTACCATAAAATATGCTAATATTATTTCACATCTTTTTTCAGCCCAGACCACACAACTTTGTTTTTCCAGTCCCAAGGAACTATTGGGAAAGCCTGAAAACAGTCCTGTAACCCCAGGAACTGAAAACTGAGGACTTAAAATTAAAGAGGTTCAAGACAGCATGTTTAGTAGGAAAACTTGTTGCTGTAATGGTTTACAACAGAATGTTTATTGGAATAACGTTTTCCTTCTGGATCTTTATCTCAAATGGAGCTTCTGTCTTCTGCCGCTGGAATAGATAATGCTCAGCTAAGACAGAAACCACACAGAACATCAAAATAACAATTTAAACTGATGATTTGTTTAAGAACTCAAGAGTTCTTGATTATTCCAGAAGTTATACACACTAACTGTCCAAGAGAAAACATATATATGGTATAACATCACCATGAACACTTAAGATGGAATTGATGTAGAAACACATCTTTACTGCAGTGTTGCATTTGGTGAACATTTTACATTAAATACTTTTATGGATTTTTTTAACATTTTTTAATACTTTTGATTGATTTTACCCTTTTTTCTAAAATCAAAATAACATTTTTTCTCCTATTTATCTTTATTTCTTTTTTTATTTTCCCTTGCCTCATATTCAAAGAAAGAAATGACAAGCATAGGAAGGTAAACCAAAATATGAACCTTTTCCAACAAAAATGCATTTCTCTAAAACACCTAGAATACCTGGAAATACTTACTTTAATTTTGACTGAAAACTTTTACAGAGGATTCTAACCAGTTTGAGTTGTATAGTTAATTTTCCATCTAGCATAGGAATATTTGGCTCTGTCTTCTCAGTTCATAAATACTACCTCTCTTCTGTGATAGATCTGTACACTAATAGTGGGCAAAAACAGTGCCAGAACCAAACACAGGGCAGCTCTGCCTGTGCAGGTTGGACTCCAAACTCTCTGAAGACAAAAACATTCTGCTCTAGAGAGCTGTGACACAGATCAATAAGTTTCCATGCAGCAATTTCTGAGATTTCTGAAACTCTTCAAAACTTGTCCCTTTTACTTTTCCTTGAGTTATTGTTCTCCACCATCATCTCATCCATACAGGAAAACAGTCCAATGAGAGACCATATGAATTGTTAATATTTCGTGTTATGAAACTTAGGGGAAAAATAAAATAAAATTGATATTTTACTAGTGTATTAAAAGAGAAAATTTTTCTGCAGAAAATGACTGATTAACTCCACTCAGATCTTAAATTTTTTGTACAGACCCTTTTTTTTCCAGTTCTAGACAGAAATGAGTAGTAAATATGAAAATATGCACCACAGAAATAATATTTATTTAAAATAAATTCCTTAAGAAAGCCTAGGACATTTGATACCACAGACCTCAGAAACAGAGTTTCAATAAGAAAAGCCACAATAATTACAAATAATATGTTGGCTTTTGTTCTTATTATTGTTATCTTCTTATTTTCCCCCTTTATAAGACCTCTGGAAAAATAGCTTTTCTGAAGATCTCAATTAATGAATTTTCTTTACTGATGAATTTATCATACTTGTTGACAGAAATTAAAGCAGTTTTAACCCCTCATATTCCAGTTAATCCTCTTAATTAAGTTTTTCTGAAACTAGAGCCTAACACGCAGTTTTCTAACACATGTTAAGATGGTAGATATTTATGTTTGTGTAGGAGATCAGTCCTTTTGACCATCAGGCCATTTACTTGGAATCGTTCAGTTTCAGTCTGTTTTGGACTCATTACATGTTCCAATTGAAGGTTTTGCTACCTGCCAAAATGTTAAGATGGGAGTGAAAACTTATAAGCCTATGTGGTTTTAAAGAAGGTGAAAAAGGTATTTGTCCAGAGTTGTCCATACCCATCCTTCAGAAAACTGAAATAATTGATTTACTTCATCACTGAAGGACAACTAATACAAGGGTAAGACATTTTAGTAACTGAAATTTCCAATATCAATATAGTTACCCATTCACTAAGAAGTCCACCAGTCCTTAGGAAATTGATGTACCTGGTAAGGACATAATAGACCCTCTGCTGAAGCGGGATCTCCTGCTAGCAAAGCCAGCAGGAGTCTTGGTGAACTTGTCACGGTTGGAATTCTCTCTTTTTGCATTGTGCACTTATATTATTCATTAAGTCACTGTCTCTGTACAAAACTGTACCAGCAGATCTCTACCAGCATTAATTTCTGGAGGGAGAGAAAAGATTCTTAGCCTTGGAAATGCCTTGAAAACAGAAGCAGCAGTTCAAAGAGCACAGCCACACAGCAGACAACCCTTTGATTTCAGACACTGGTACATGAGGGAGATTTGTCTTCTGTTATTATAGTTTTATGGTCTTTTAGCAGAGCATCAAATAAAAGATGCTGAGAAACTATCAAGCCAATATTATGTTATTAATATTCAGATCTAGTTCAAATATCAAGAAAAGAATATTTCCCTTAATGTGAAATAAAAGGCATTGTTCTTGGAGGATCTGTGTTTCTAAACAAAGGTAAAGTGTGATGGAAGTTTGTTAATTTCTTTTCCCAATTACACAACAATATTTTCCCATGATAACAAAACTGGAAAGAAGCTGTACTACTTGGTAAACAAGCTTGCATGCTGTGTGCCATTTTCTGTCACTGTTTATGCTGTGCTCTGAACAGGGGATACTTGCCCTTTGCAGGAACAAGATAAAGACAAACATATGGGGCAGGCTTTTTGTTCAGGTCCTAATTTCTCTAAACTCTTTATTATGCAGCCAGGCTGGCTAACGTCATTTAGAGGAATGCCAACAGCTCTTATCACTGTTTCTTTATTTTTCTGTACCTGAACACACCACAATTAGGAAATCATTCTCAGTTATTCCCATGCTTATCTCTGAAAACCCTTTTCTCCCTCTGCATGCTCACATCAACCACTCAGCCCAAGCCAGGAAAGCATTCTCTACACAATTATCTATTTTCCTCAAGAAAAACATTTATTGAGTCTCACTCAAACAGTCCTCAGAAGTATAGATGGTGGTAAGTCATAGAACCATAAAATATACCGAGTCGGAATGGACTCATCAGGACCATTGAGTCAAACTCCTGGCCCTGCAGAGCACACTCCAACAATCCCATCACATTCCTGAGAGGCTTTTCCAAAATCTGGAACTCTGCCAGGCTTGGTGCTGTGACCACTGCCCTGGGGAGCCAGTGCCCAACCACCCTCTGGGGGAAGAACCTTTTACAAATATCAAACCTAAACAACAGTCCCCTGACACAGCTTTATGCCTTTTCCTTGAGTCCTGTCCCTGTCACCCAGAGCAGAGATCAGGGCTGCCCCTGCTCTTCCCCCACAAGGAAGCTGTGGCTGCACTGAGCTCTCCCCTCAGTCTCCTCCAGCTGAGCAGACCCAGTGCCCTCAGCCACTCCTCTCACGGCTTCTCCTCACGGACCTTCACCATCCTTGGCCTCCTTTGGACAGTCTTTAATGGCTTTGTATCTTTTTTATATTATGACACCCAAAACTGCCCCCAGGACTTCAGGTGAGGTTCCACCATGTCAGAGCAGAGCAGGACAATCCTCTCCTTTATCTGCCTTGTTCTTAACTGTGATACCTCTCAACAAAGAGACAGAAAAGTGCTTTCCTGATATCTGTGCCTTTTGAATCTATGTGTAAGCAGGTTTTGACATGTCAGCCAGAAAAAGCTGGGACAAGATTAACATTCAACACAACCACTTGCCAGGGATTCCCCACATTCAATTCCTAAGGCAGGTATGTCTTTAAAATCTCTGTGTAAAGATTTTTCATGATAAAAAGGAACTTTGTCCGGCATACCATCTCTTTGGAGGATAAAATTTAGCAAGGAGCCTAACTTAGTAGCTGTTGCCCTGTAAAGAAGAATGATGTCCATTACTTATTCATTCACTTTGAATCACAGAATGGTTTGGGTTAGAAGAGACCTTAAAGATCACCTAGATACAATTCCCCTCCTATGGGCAAGGTACATGCATAAGTGAAACAGGATGCACTGAGCAGAGAGACAGGTGGATTATTTAAAGTAACCATCAAAACCAGATAGAGACCAAACTTCAGGCAAAAAAAAAATCTGGAAGAGGATCTTGTCTAAGACTAGGAGTCTATTCTCCATCTGGAAATGTTCAAGACCAGGATGAATGGGGAATGTGGAAGGTGAAAGGAGAGGTGCCCCTGACCACAGCAGGGTGGCTGAAACTAGATAATTTTCTAAGTCCCTTCTACTCTAACCCAAACCATCCCATGATCTATTTCATTTAGATCTTCCTGAAAATATATAAAATTAGATAAATAAACACACAAAAATTCACCTTCCATTCCACACCAGAAACGTCTCCCAAGCATAACACATTAACCCCACAGAAATTAGGAATTGATAAGAGGGTTTATAACACATAGGGAAAAAAATCCACTCCCCTGTGTGAAACAGCTGCTTTCACATAGTTTGTTCAATGTTGTTTTCCATATATGCTGAACAGCCTTGGAATCAAAAGGTCCTCTCCAGAGTAAAAGATCACAGGTGGCAAGCTGAGACACTCTATTGGTGTTCAAGCTCACAAGTTTATGAAGTCAATAGAGTGCAGAGCTTTTTTAGACAGTTGCTTCCAGTGGTGAAGACAAATGAAGAACAACACTCAATGAGCTGTGACTGGAACCCTACAAAATGTTTTGCTCATAAACTGAATTTTCATGCATGAAAAAATAAAAACCTTTAGGGACCAGGACTGCTTGATGGTTATTTTAAAAAGCTGAAAATTTGGAAACCAAATTTCATCTGCATCTTTTCCTCAATCAAGTGTTTCTTAGCATATGTGTCAGAATTTCAAACAGTTTTATTTTTATTTTTTAGCCCAATGTCCCATGAGTAGTTACCATATGTAAAAAACCCTGCTTTGCCAGCAGGATAAAAGCAGATAAGCAACGAGGTGCTAAATGTGAAACTTCTGTACAGCATCAAATATCACATGGAAACCAAAGAACAGTTTTCACAAAAGCCGACAAAACTGAATTGAGACCTACTTATTTATTCAGCATGGGTTTGTTTTGCTTTTTCTTCTTTTTCTTTTGTGAAACTCTGTACAGACTTTCAGGAAATCCTTTCCTCATTCAGTTTAGGGATTATTTTCATTCATTTTAAAAGTAATCCATAAAAATTGCATTCACATCTAAAAAGTGGTCCTGTATTTTTCATAACTGTAGTAGTGATTAGAATGAAATCAAATAGAGTGACTTGTTCTGCCTATGTTCTTACATTTTTCCTCCAGTATGAAAAAGGAAAAAGTAGTGAAAATAAAAATAATCTTACTCATTATTTTTTGGAAATTAAATTCAAAGTTATTTTCAGTTCTTGATGTTATGTGTGTAATATGCAGCACTTCTTTCTTTATGGCTTTTAAACTTATGTGCCATATCCTGATTTTGGATGTATCCTCTCATTTTTAATGCATTGTCCCAGCAAGTTTCAGTCAGCTGGGTTATTTCAAGACCACACATTTACTGAAAATTTTACCCCCTCAGGTAGGTGGCATACATCATGCTCCTTGTCATTTCTATGTGGTTGTCTGTGGTTGGATTGCATATTGCCCACATATTCCTTTCTAAAATTAAATTATCAGAACCTCAGAGTTTCAAAAGCTACCATAGGCTTCAGGACATTGGCAATAAGATACTTCCTGACACAGAGCCCAGACTTGCTTTTAGAAGGCAAAAGGGACATACAGGCAACATTGAAAACTCAACCATTTTACGTTTGTTTTGCTTCTGTGAGCACATTACCAAGTCAGTTCCTCAGCCTTCTTCTTCTGTTTTTAGAAAATATTTTTTAAAACCTTTGTTTATTTGCTTTCCAGACATTTTATACATATTTCCTCTTCTACTGGCATGTCTCTCTCTCTAAGTAGCCTGTCTGGCTTTCTAATGTTTACTCTCTTAAAATGTTTATTTGCTGCAATCATATTCTGTCATCTTTCATTTTGCCAGGCTAAAAGCACCCAGCTGCTTTCATCTACAGTAGTTCGATAGATTCTCCATTCTCTTCTCTCTGTAATAGTCCTTTCTTGTGCTTTCTCCCACTTGATTTTGTTCCTATAATTATTCCTGGTATTTCTTATCAAGCCACAGGAGTACATTGTACAAACGGCATTTCTTCTTCCCTGTATCCCCGGGATTCTACAACTATCCAAATTAAACTGATAATAATAATTGCTGAAAAATAGCTGCACCCAAGGTTATTATCTTCATCCCTATCAATCTTTGTTCTAAAAGCAGGATTCTTACTATCCTTCTTAGAGAAAATAATACGGCAATTGAGTCTGTTAAATTAATTTGGTTTCAATTCCTCCTGTCCTCAAGCCCATGCAGCTATTCCTATATGATATTTTCATCTTTCCCTATAATGATAGAGCTTCCCATAATAAGTTATACTAGCACATTTCATTTCAAACATAAAGCCTTGGTTTACGAAACTTTCTGTCATTTTCCTGTTTGTGGCAAAATCAGGTTTTACTGCGATATCTTTATAGCACTGAACTGTGGAAACACTTTAGCTAGTGGAAAGAAATTAGTTGTTAAAGAAAAAATGGTAATTTGTATATGTTTAAAATTTGCATTTGAGTATACAGAGTTGCTGTTTTGACATTCAAATATGTTTAACCCTGAATTTATAGTAAATTGTCTTAAATCAAGAGATTCTTAACAGACAGCATCCTGAATAGAAGCCGGAAGAAAAATCATCTCCTTTTCTTTTTCCTTCCCTTTTAAAAGAAACAAGTATTTTCTCTTTCACATACACATACACACACAACCACTCTCTTAGCTATTCATTACATCCTTAGGAGAGAACTAAAGTTAAACTATCCTCTGAGAATAACAAAATGCAAAATTAACTCTGGTCTGAATGAAGTGCATATGGCCATAGAGAATTATTTGTGAGCTATTCCCAGTGAAATGTGCATATCTAATTTGATTCCAATTGTGTTTCGTGAAGAAATAAAGTCCTTAGTGTCACATCCCTATTGCAGTTTTTTTCACCAAAACTTAAGCTTCAGGCAGCACCAAAATTTCCTCATTGAACTCTCCATTTCCCTCCTTTGTCTTCTATTTCTCCCTCATGCTTTCAAACCCCCCCCCACAAAAGCTATTGAAGAACAGGTTATTCAGGTTGACATAGTCCTTGCATGGCAGAAAAAAACCCAAAAAAACTCAATCTCACTTGTTGTGCTATGTTTAGGGGTTCATCATGATTATGTCATTCTGTGCATCCGTTCTTGTATTTTCAGGCCCTCTTGAGACCACAGGGATGAGATTTATGATGTGTTTCAGAATAATTCTTTATAAGCTGGAAAGCTGGTGAGTATTTGACATTGTCCTACATGACGTACAAAGGAGAGGCATGGATTTGATGGATAGACTATTAAGTGGACAAAGGATGGACTAGATGCTCAAACTCAAAGACTTTTGGTCAGTGTCTTGATGTCTTAGTGGAGACACCTCACGGGTGGGTATTGGGACTGTTTAAGGTTTTTGTTGTCAAAATGGACAGCAGGATCTGAGGGCACTGTCAGCACTTTTACCAAAAACACTGAGCTGTGTGGTGAGGTCAGATGGTGGAAGGAAAGAATGCCATCCAGAGGAACCTGGACAGGCTGGAAAGGTGGCACTGTCTGAACCTCATGGAGTTGAACAAGACCAAGTGCCTGTTCCTGCACTTGGGTTGGAGCAACCCCAATCAGAAGTAAAGGCTGAGCAGAGAATGGTTTGAGAGACACTCTGGGGAGAGGGAGTTTGGGGTTGGTGAGAAGTTCTATGACCCAGCCACATGCCCTGGCAGCTCAGAAAGCCCCAGCTGTGTCCTGGGCTACATCCAAAACACCATGGGCAGTAGGTCAAAGGGGGACATTCTTTCTCTCTGATCAGCTCTCGTGAGACTCCTGCAGTGCTGCATCCAGCTCTGCGGTTCCCAGCATAAATAGGATATGGCCTGCTGGAGTCCAGAGGAGGCAGAATGATCAGGATCTATCCTTTCCACTGTCTCTGAGTAACTCTGATGGCTGAAACACAATACACTGTGTCCATCTTTTCACATCCACCTGGACTGGTGCTTAATCTAAATGCCCATAGTAGGATCTTTAAATTATCTTTTCTCCTCTACTCTCCTGAAAACCTTAAAGATAGTTTAGCTATAGGAGATGTAAGTCAACTCCTTCTGAAGTCAGAAGATATGCCAGAAGATCTGGAACATACTGGATTTTTTTTTTCTGCAAAATCGAAAGGGAATTTTTGTTCAGTTTTCCAGAATTTGAATGAAAAGGTAGAAATTATTGCAGTTGGATCACTTACTAACAACACACTAGTCTCCATAATGATGGATGCTCCAAACAGCAAACAACTGTAGAAAACAAACCCTCTTTCTATTTTGTGTAAAACAGTCTTTGGTTTAATTTTGATCTCTTCAAAATATTTTTTTTCACAAAATTAAATTGCAAAATTCTATGAAGACAGAAAACTCTACAAAAATTGGTTGGTATCCAAACCCAGAGATTAGAAAAAAAATACTGGAAAAGGAATAGGGCTTATGGTGATACGTTCCAGAAGGGAAAAAATAGGTTTTCCCCTGAATTTGAATAGAAAAATATAATCTAAAAGGAAAAAAATATATTTCAGAATATTGGTACTTTCTCGGAGCTGTAATATTTGATCTGGGGCTACAATTCCTTTTCCCTCCTCTAAGCAATTTAACCTCCTCTAAGCAATAAGAGTTCAGATGTGAATGGAGCAGACTTCAGTCAGATATTTATTCTTTGACTATTTACTGAACAAAACCTAACCAGAATGAATTGAATGTCAGAGAAAGTCTCATGGCCACCTTATCCTAATATCAACTGTGAGAATAAACACTGTTTTTAGTCAGGTAATTATAACCTGTCTAAAGTCACTTCCTCCACCACTTTGTGGCTTACTCATTCTTTCCGGAAATACCTTTCAGGAGAGGCATTATTGACAGGGTATATTGTTACGTATGTAAATGGATAAGAAGAAACAGCCTAGCAAATGGCACCTCTTATTATGAGGAAATTGAACTGAAAGGTTTTTTTCATCTTTAAAATTAACTTTAGAAGAGACTGTCACACGTTGATCATTTCTCACTCATGGCAAACAAGGCTGTAATATATCATAAGTGAAAAAATAACCCAATAATGCAGCACATCAGCAAGACAGTCAAACTAAAAGGGTAAGATTCATTTCATCTGCACTAGTTCTGCGTACCTAAGATAAGAATCTTGCATTCTTGTATAATTGACAGCCAGAAACAAGGATTTTGGAGACATTGTTTTAGAAATCTATTTTATGGCAGTGTGATTCTCATACAAAAGTGCTCCAAATATGAAGGCAGCTTGGAAGCAGATGTCAGTGTTGCAATAGTTACATTTACTTGCATAACACCCAATGCAGATGTTTGGCTTGCCCTGTGCTCTGAGATGTGTATGAAGCCACTGCCCTTCAGCTTCCTCTTACTACTTTCAGTAAAGATATAACATGGAACCATTTGGGCTCTCTTTGTCCATTTCAAATCAAAATCAAGTGAGACTTTGCCCTAGTTTAGGGCAAATTAGGGAGGAAAACTCTAAATGGGGGTTTCCCAGGGAAATGACTCTTCCCCACCAACTGGTCCGAGAAAGGAAAAAAAAAATTCCTTGGAGAGAAGTGGAAAAAGCTGTTTATTTAACAGAAATTGAATAATATTAAATAATAAAACCTCTCACTGTTTGATGGGATGGCAAGTCTAGGAAGAAAAGTCCTTTCCATGTGGTGTAGCTTGGCCTGCTCAGGTTCTTATCAGTCCCTCCGGCGCTGGAAAGTGCCAAGGCCCAGGCCCTGGTGGGCCACAGGCCCAGTGTGAGCTCCCGGGGTTAGGCTGGGTGTTCAGTCCAGAGCAGGTTTGAACAGATCCAAGAAAAAAGGAAAAAAAACAAAGGTCCAGGGAACTCCTCTGCCTCAGCTAGCTAAAACTAACTAAAAGCCAGAGAGAAGCTCTGTCCCGCTGCCTGTCCGTGCTGCAGACACCACAGTCCAGGAGCGGGATGTGTGGGAGTGATGTTTTTCCTTAACACAAACTGCGGCTTCTTCTTCCCCCTCTCTTGCTCTCAAAGCCAGTCTTAAAGGTGCAGAACTTAATATATAACATAAACCAGATGATTGGGGATGCCAGTATCATAAAGTCACCCCAGGACAGCCTTTTAATCATCTTCAGTCCTATCATTTTCACAGCTTCAGAATTCTGTGCATGGAGTTGGGTGAAGTTTTTGAGGATAGGGAGGGAAAGTGTGGGAGGGAGGGAAAGTGTGGGAGGGAGGG
>NC_031799.1:4261382-4291354 GCF_001522545.3 Parus major | reverse complement strand
GGAAGGAAGGAAGGAAGGAAGGAAGGAAGGAAGGAAGGAAGGATTCAAGGCTTTATAAAAGTCTTCTCATTCTAATAGATCTTTGACCAACTTTAAAACTTACTAGACCATGAGGCAATGGCATCCATCACAAAAATGTTCTAGTTTATTTTTATCAGTTGAACTAGTACAAGTAGCCACATGCATGTAATCCTATTGTCCTTGGTGCATACTCAAATCAGGACAGCATTTAACAAATCATTCCAATAATTGATTAACATTTATCTAAATATAATGAACTTGAGATTGATCCATACTTTTTTTCATCCCTCTGGATCCATTTGGTAATTTAGCCTGAATCTATCAGTGATCTTTTTCTGGAATGGCCTAAGATCTCTCTTTGGATAGTTATGCAAAATTCAGTCTTAATTCAATGTAAATTTGGAAGTGAATAAAAAAATCAAAATAAGACTACTTTAATTCTCAGTCAGATCCACATGACAGTTTAATGAGATTGAAATAATCCGCTGTAATAATTAATTCAGGATAATTCTACAAGTGTCTCACCTCTGTATAGACAAACCCCTTACAGTTCCACAATGCTACAACTCAGAAAAAGTTCAAGGCCACAAGTTCAGTCTATATTAAAAAGTGCAGAAATTAAACTCTGTCTGTGTCTGATCACTTATCTATCACTTAAGAACATATATAAGGAAAATAAGGAAAAGAGAAAATGATAAAGAAAGGATAAGGGTAGATAATGGAGAGGAAAGATAACACTAGCCATGGATCCAGCAGTTAGACTTGATAGTTGCAACTGCCATGAGAAATGATGATCACAGTCTTGACCATGAACAGTGGGAGGAGCCCCCACAATATGAAGTTCAATGGGTTAATATATGTTCAGGTTAAGGTGGGAACACACAGGTACCTCTCCTTGAGGGTCAAGGATGATGCACCTTTATGGATCATGCACAGTCCTGTGGTAGAAGGTCCCAGAGATGAGTCTGGGGTGCTTTAGAGATCTCTGATGGTTTTCGACACCTTCTAACACATGACAGCTGGCTCTCATGACAGCTGGTCCTCATGAGCCAGTTATGCCCCATCAGAAGGGAAGGAAACCTTCAGACCTACACAGGAACATCCTGATACTTCCTTCTGGAAGTCACTTACTTAAAATATGAGTCAATGTGCAGATTTTTAATTTTTTTTTTAATAACTAATGTTCCATATCTTTGAGCAATGTCTTCTTCTCATAGGTCCACAGTTTGAGGATAGGCTGTTGGGATTATTATCTCTGAACCACTCACATTTTTGATGAGTCAGTATGCCTTTATATGCTGTTTCTCAAACAGTATAAATGGTCTTGGAATTCTCATGTCCCTCTTTGCACTGGTTAACAGATAGATATTCATATATCATTTAATTCTAATCATGATCTCCCTCATTTATCCTTGTTTTGTATGAGCTGTTAAGGATCCTCCAACATCCCCCAACTACTGTAACTCAATCTCAAGTTTTGGAATGGCATTTGAGCTATGACCTGAAAAAAAAGTAAGGATGGATTTGTCCAGGCAAAGCTCAATTTGGCAATATTATCCAACAATCTCCTAGATCACCATAAGCCAGGGATCTTGCTACTTACAAGGTAACACTACAAGTTATGTGTTGAAAATTAACATCCATTCTGCAGCCAAAAAAAAAAGAGAGGGAAAAAAAAAAAAAAGGAAACTAGATATTCTTCTTTTGTCCTTCTCAGGCTGTAATGAGAACAAATGGAAGTGACCTTACATTGCGGGACACTCCTTTTAGTGTTTTAATACAAATTTCATTACACTGAAAGTCTTGCAAGGTATTCATTAGAACATTCATAAAGTCTTTGTGGAGGGCTTAATAGCTAAAACAAGCTATTGAAATTAGCCAATCATTCTATAATTGAACTCCCTATGAATCTTTTACTGCAGTAAGGTGAAGTAAGTTGCCTCAGGTACTGGATGTATGTTTTAGTACTTGGTTGCATGCAAAATAAATGAAACTGATAAAAGTGATGTGTAAGACTTCACAACTATCCTTTGGTGTGTTTCATACAGATTTAAGCATTTGAGTTGAATCCATATTGAATTCTAGACTGCAAATTTTTCAGTCTTCATAGAGTTTTTCATTGTATCTTTTCCCATATGTTATACAATAAAAATAACCATTTTATGACATGGAAAATTTGGTAGCTGTTTTTTGTATTCTTATCCTTAAGACGTAGGTTTCCTTCTGCTAGGTCAGAAAAGATTATTCACCCCTGGAATAGTAATTTTCATATTAGTACAAATTTTTTAGGCTGTCTCTATAATGAAGAAGCTGTTGCAGTGGGTGCTATGCAAACATACAAAAAACAGAATGTCATTTTTATAGAATTTTACCTAAATCAAATAAAAAAGCTTCTTGCAAAATTTTGTGATTGAATACCTACAGTTCACTCCCTTAATCCTCAAAAGGAAATGCATGCTAAGTTGTGTTTTGTTATGTCCATTGAGATAATTAGGTATGTCAGAGAGGTGATCATGGTGCTTAAGAGAAATGTATCTTGAATTCACCAGTAAATAGTTCTCAGACTCCACAGCTTCTCTGAAGCATGACTTCTTTACAGAAACTTCATGCCATTGGATAATGCAGCAGCCTTGTGGGCATTGTTCTCTGATTGTGTTCTAAAGAGGAACCATTAAATCAGTGATCTGCTGAGATATGTCTGCCTTTGCAAGCAGGGAAGACCAACAGAAGCAGAGCCGTGGTGCTGCTGGGGGAGCTGGTGTCCAGTGTCCATCAGCTCTGCTATGGTCCTGTGGGATAAATGTCCACTTGTTACACTTGATTACACTGGGTGTGCTCTAGACTCACGTTTTCACATGTGTGGTTTCATCTGTGGACAATCTAATTTGTCTGTTCCACAATTTGAACCAAAGCATAGCCAGTGAGGAAGAACAGGGAATTTGTTTGAGAAGGGCTGTCCTGATGCAAATTCAAACAAGCAAATAAACAAACTCTCTTGTCTCCTAAGAGACATGCTTAAATAAGGATAAGAATTAGATTAATCTTAATCTTATCCTACCCACAAAAATAGTCCATGGCTATTTTTTATTGCAAAGCACTTTATTTTCTGATATTTGTGGTTTCTTCTAGGCCTTTGCCTACAAAGGAAACTCTTCACTGTAGAAATATTTCAATAATTCCTTAAAATGCCAATACTGCCACATCTAGATTTTCATATATATTTTGACTTGCTTTAATAACTTTGGATTTGTGCATATACATGCATGTGTGTTTCTGTGTGGGCACGCATATGCAGAACATACATATGTGCATGTGCTACACATATGTAACATCTATATATAAAGAAAAAATAAAATTAAATACAAGGAAAATATAATTCTCTGTAAGTGTAATGAAGATAAAAGAAAAGAGAAGCTCCAGAGAGTGCAAAATGGTTCTGGCAGGCCATGTTTTGTGTATTTTGCCAGCAGAAGAATCACAGCTGACATTTGTTAGTTGAGGGATTTGCACCCAAGACTGTTGATGGCCCTGTGAAAAGAGAAGAGGTTCCTCTTCTGGCATGTGTCATCCTACTGTAGCATTCAGGGCACTCCCAGAATTTCTTAGAGAGCCTGGAGGCTATCACAATGTCATCAGCTTGTCATTTACTCTGTGGCATAAGGAGGTTGTGATGTGCCCATCTACAAAACAGAGAACCACTGACTTTTCAAGGGATAAAAAATAATGATATCATGCTACTTCCTAGCACAAATCAGTTTCCACTTAATACTCAGCAAATATTTAACATCTCATTAGAACATCACAATTGGAGAAGGACATCCTTATCCAAACATGTACTCACATGTTTGGCAGCTTTGACTGAAGTTTCTGTGAATCCAGCCAGTGGATGCCTTGGCCTAGTTAATTAGTCATGCCTTCTCTAGTGTCTTGTCAGTCCTTGGCAATTATAAAAGTCTGGACATAGGCTAAGACACTGCACAGTGGGAAGGACAGCTGAAAAAAAAAAAAAGGGTCTTCCATCACAGGTGAAATGATAATTAGTCAGACGTGTATTTCAAGTGGCACCAGCATCAGAGCAGATTGTGTATGGTGTCCTGTAATTTCCTTTATACTTCTAATTATCTTTTAATTATTAACAGTTCTTGTCCACTCCAAATGTACTTGGCTAGCACCAGCTTCTTTTCTGTCTTTTCTTTTCCATTTTTCCCCTCCTTGTTCTAATCTAGCCCCAGTTCCAACTGCTAACGCATCAATGTCAGAAACTGCAGTCAAGCACAGCCTGTCCCCAAATCCCAACCTCTATAAACACGATGGCTCATTAATAACTTAAAAAGGATGATGACACTGATACTATTTATAGGGTCCTGCCAGCCAGGACTGCCAAAGTTAAGGAAATTAACATGGAAAAATTGTCAACTGCAAAACATTAGTGTTTATCAACAGATCAATCAAACTTCAACTACTGTAAATTGTGCTTTTAGCTAAATAAAATGTATCCCCAATGACAATTTATTGAATGCCTCATTTTGTTACTCTTGTGCCCTTGTACAGGCTTCAATGAGAGACAGAGGAAGAAAAAAGAGGGAGACACAAACTCCTCCACTCCCCTTTCCCCGTTCGCTCTCCGACTCCCCTGACACCTGCCAAACCTCCCACAACTGCTGAGCTCTCAGAAGTTACAGCTACATGTTTCACAATGAGTGGCAAATCAGAACTGCTGAACAAAATTCTCATGAAGTCAATTAAGTGTTAATTAGCTTTGACTGAGGGCACACGAGTCTCCAGCAAGTTGAATAAATGTCAAGGTGACAAGGCTGTGTACTAAGTACTGGGTTTACATGCATGGAGAGCTTATGATTTAAGAGGTTATTTCTCTCCCTTCTTTCCTCATTGCCTTCTCTCTCTCTCTTTTATATCAGAATGAAACAGAATGCTGCAGCAAGAATGACAAGAATGAGGTTTTTTTCACTTATTCACCATATTTGCTGTAAAATGTTGGATAGTTTTGCATATGCAAGACAGGTTCCTTGGCGAAGGAGATGTCTTTGGAGGGAAGTAACTGAAAGAGACCAGGGAGAAAAACAAAAATTAGAAAAATGTGATATACAAAGCCAGCTCTGATCTTAATGTTTTGTTTGCTGCACCGTCATTCTCAATGGAATTATCAAATAGGTAATAATAACCCATAAAAAATGTAACAAATAATTATATATACACAGACACACATAGCTGATATAAATTATAATTAAAAAGTAGTCTGCTCTGTCTTGTAGAACACAAAATTAGTTTAAAACAAACAAACAGACAAAAACCCTTGACTGAAAACCACACTGTGGTCAGACAGAAGCTTGTCTAGGAGAAGTAAAAATTAAGGCAAAAATATATGCTCCTATGACATGAATACTAGGTGTGATACTATGACTTTTACTACCTTAAGCCTAGGTTGGGGTCTAGAGGCCTCAGCCAAGATCAGGGCCCCAGTCTGGTAGTTGCTATTAAAAAAGATTACAAGTCCTTCCCACCAGGATTTTACAATCCATGGCTGTGATCTTGCAATTAACTTACAGTAGGTCGTTTCCAACACGCAGCCCATGACATGACTGAGGTTTCAAACAGATGAGCGAGAGGAAAAGTGTGAGGAAGGAAATGTTATTACCACATTTTACAGGTTCAGACGGAAAAATTAAGTGCCTTGCCCAGGGTCACACAATATATAACACTGATAATGAAAAAGCTGGTAATTCAGGCTTGACTTCAAGAGTCCAGGCTGAATTTGCAGTTTGCATTGCAACACTGTCCCCATTGGGAAGATTTCTATGGAGAGCTAATGATATTCCTGTGTGGGTGGCAGACAAGGAGCTCTCATCCATGACTAACATTTCTGAAGCGGTCTTCAGACCTCCAGATTTTAAACTGGACCTGTTAAAATCAACAGATCAGAAAAACAAAATTAGAGGCATATTGAAGAGGATACAAAGAGTCTCTCAGATTTCTGTTTATTTCTGCTTTGTGAGACTAAAATGAGGAAATGAGACCTGCACCTAACTGGGATGCCCATTACATAGTACTTACCTAAACTCATGGGTTAAACTGAGGGCTTGGTGTTTGGAAACTAAAATTCAAGTTCCTTCCCAAAATCTTTGTGTTTCTGCTGATGTAGCTAAGAAAATGTTAAATCAGTCTTTGTAGGAACATTTGATAGCAACAGAGGATTCCTAGCTTCAACCCAGAGCAAAATTATTTAAATGTCAGATCTAGGTCTGGGATAATTTCTCCTGACTGTGAACAGGTAAACTCTAGGATTTTTGAAGGAGATCCTTAAGTTGTCAGCTTTAAAAGATTTTTAAAAAAATTTTAATCTGTCTGCTTCACATGGGAGTTTGCAGGATAATGAGATCATGAAGTATCAGAACAATTTCAGCATTATTGGTTCTAGGTTTCACGAGCTTTGAAAGAAATAGAGTTTTCTACTGAACTTTCCTGAGATCTAGGCTAACAGAAATGTCAGAAAATAAAAAAAAAAAAATAATTAAAGAAAGTGATATATCAACATTTCAGTGGCCTGCTTGCTTCTGTCTTGTGATTTGAAAGAATCACAGGATACGTAAAAGAAGACAAAGCAAAAATATCTCTCATTCTGTCTGGCAGAGATAACAGACTGCCTAGAAGATGAAGTAGATATTCATTGAATCTGAAAGCCAGCTCATTATTAACTAATCAACATGAAAACTTTATTCGTAAATGGATTATGGTACTTATTGGCACAGGGTATCTCTAAGTCAAAGGAGACCATAAATATCAAGACAAATTAAAAAGTCTGTGGACATGAAGACAAAGACAGTGAAATATCTTGAAACTAGGAGAGTATATTGTGCACCTGTTTTCATGGGTGAGACAAGCACACCTGCCACAAGCTGGTGGTTACAGTACTTCTCTGCAGCTTTATTTTTTCTTTCTTCAGGGAGACACCAGGAGTCTAGAGGTATCTCCTCTTTGCTTCACAAAATATTTTTTTACAGGCTTTGGTTTTCTATTTGAAGGGACCAATCATGTTCTTGGTGAATGCCACTGTTGTTGATTCTGATGAGTAGTCAGCAAATAAGGAAGAACCCTTGTTGGTCACGTAGTACCTAATAAAGAAATTGAATTACTCCAGGGGATAAGTGAAGGCAGCCTTCATCATGTGCTTTAGATCAACAATATTTCAAAATATTAGATTTTGATCCAACAGCCTTCTCAGAGTGATGTGTGCTCAGAGATACCTCTTCTCTGCTCCATGGGAGGCTTCCCTTTGGAACCAAGTGTTCTGCAAAGTAACATGGTCGTAAAACCATGGAATGGCCTGGATTGGGAGAGACCTAAAAGATCATCACGTTCCTACTCCAGGAACATCTTCCCCTAGACCAGGCTGCTCACAGTTCCATCCAGCATGGACTCAAACACTTTCAAAGATGGGATGTCCACAATTTCTCTGTGCCAATGTCTCAACACCCTCAGAAGAGAGGTAGATGTAGACTTATAACTCCACGTCCAGTTACTGATTAGAGCTTGTCACGGCGTCTTGCCTTGGAGCTGATTTTAATTGTTTGGATCTATATGGACTTTTATTATCACAGTCACAAATGAGGATAAAGTGTTTTCCTGGAATCCCAGACATTAATTTTTATTCTTTCTCCACAGGTCTTCACTTGCTGACACTGCCCTAAAAAACAACATGAAGGACCATAATATCTTTTTTGGATTAGGAGTAGAGGAGTCTATATGGTATTCCTGTCAGGACTATCACAAATAGAGCAGGTTGTCTCTATCTCCTGGACTGTGTACTTGAATATACAAGAAATGCTTCCACAAAAGGGATCAAAATTTAGATTTCAAAGTTTACTAGAACCCTTTCTTCCGAAGATACATCTTTCTGGCAAGCATAGGAGTTCTCAAGTAGGTGTAAATTACATTTATGGCCATGACTGTAAGGTTCATTGACATGGTTAGAGCAGTATAAAGTAGTCTCAGTGAAAATGATAATCAGGCCCTGAGGCTTAGACAGATGGATGGACAAAACAATATCTGTGTAGTTTTATGCTACATTTGCAAAAAGAAGTCACCACTTTAAGACAAAAATAAAAATAAAAAGAATGTATTGCAAAATAAATTGATCTATTATGGAATAAATCCCAGAAACTGTGACACAAATGAAAAGTAGAAACAAACAAGAAAAGGACTTAGTTCTCCCCCTGCATGTGGGTGACTGAATATAAATCTGATAAAAATCAGATAGGATAGCTGAGCCCCAGCTTTGACTCAAACAAGGCTCTCCTGTACAGTCCTGGCTAAATCACTTTTCATACACGTCCTCAATCCCTGAGCCTTAGTGTGCCCAGCTATAATATTGAGATGATGGCCTATATTTTTACTTTAAAACACTTTAACTCCATGCATAAAAAGTGCTATATGAAGCCTTTTGAATATTATAAGAACACTCATCTATTCATTCCTCTTATAAAATATATGCCTGAGCTGTTCGACTGATCTCACTTCTATATCAGAAATGTTAGAGAGGATTCTGCATCTCCCTATTTCACCTTGTAAATTAATATATGTGCAATCTCTTCAGTGTCTTCTGTTCCTAAATCACAACAGATATAAGCCAGCTACTTGCTTCTGTTATGTGAGCTCTGAAATAAAGGAGCATAGCATTAATTCTTCTAACCCTGCTTCTGTTTGAAAAAAGTGCACTCAGCTCCTGACTACAGTTGGAGGCACTGTAAGCTACATACCCCATTTTGAAGGCATATTTTTCAATTAATACATCAACATATACTTCAATAAGGGTTCATCTATCATTAGACTTCACACACAGTTTTTTACTACTGAATCTAGCAACTTTTAGTGACATTTAATTATCTGGGTAATACACCTCTACCTTCTATAAAGTGCTTCTAAGGGTGAAGAAATGTAGTCTTGGTTTTAAATGTTAGTGGAAACTCTAATGAAGAGTTACAGCAACCACCGCTGTTTGAAAATGGAGCTCAGCACCCACTTGTAAAAAGCAAGCAAACAAAAAAAAGTCAAAATTAATATTTCTTTATTTGTGACGATGACTTTGTTTTATGAAGTTAAAATGTCTGGATTTTCATCTAGTGACAGCATGCTCACAGTTGTACTGCTATAACATGGGGAAGGTACTACAGCATTTTTCTGGTGATACATATAATGATGCATAAAATTAATTTCCACGAGCTACATCCAGACCCTGTATTTGAAAGTGCTTACAGCATTTCTTAAATCCTAGCATCCTTATACTCAGTCATCAGTCAGCAAGCTGAGATGCATCATTCTTACAGAAAACTCATTTCTTGGTAGATCCTGGTGCATTAAGTTTGTGAAGACAGAATTCTGCTGCAGTGTACTGAGGGGAGAGCTCATTGGCACGAAGTATTTGCAGCAGTCACAAAACTCCCCACTTGCTCTTTCCATAGCTGTGCAAGACTTGGTTGATTGCTTCAGCCATTAATTTGATCCCAAGAACCATCTTTGCTTGTTATTTGACATCCTTCCTGGCTGCTATTTACTGATGTCACTCATACAGGTTGATGAAATTAGAATGTGATGAAGTCAGGAGTTTCTGATAGTGTAGAAAAATGTTGAACACTACGAATTATTATGACAAACCTATTATACTTGCAATGATTTCTAAATTATGACACTGGTGCAGGCCAAATTTTTTACTGTCCTTCAAGCTCTTGTCAGCCAAGTGATTCCTGTGGAACTGAAATGAGAATGCTGAAGATTCACTGAACAATAGTCTGAAAAAAAGGCACTTAGCTTAAACATGTGTCACATTCTCTTTCTTCAAATCTACAGACAAGTATTTCCATGTCCTAGAAATTTCCTTTAGGGCCGGGAATGATAACAATGTTTTTCCTCAGTTCATTACTGAATGCTCTGCTGTGTCTTAACACTTACTGCTTGCAGACAAAGAAAACAAGCTTTGGAGTTAGATATTGCAAGTGTTTCCTTCAGTGTGCTTCCATCCAAACTAGTCTGGCAGCCCAGTCTGTACTGAAGGCTGACAAATGTACACCTGTCACCTAAACTGGCACTAAATAGCTTATCTACCCAAGTGAGAGGTTCTGTGATTATCTGTGTGCACAGAAATTTCAAATTTCACTGTTTCCATACCCTAACCTAGAGCAGCTGGTGATGGAGGCCAGTGCCTTGTCCAGGGAATGATCACCTGGACTCTAAAGCAGAGTGGCAAATGGGTCCCTGCAGACCACTGGGGTGGGAGACAGGAGGAAGAGAATGGAAGGCAGAGAACCAGAAAAGGAGCTGCAGAGACCTGATGCATTCAGGCCTAAGATGGAACAGAAATACAGCAAATTATGGCATCATGTGATAAGTGCAGTGAGAGAAAGGCATGTGTGAGTACTGCTGACTGCTGTGGGAGTACAGTGACAGTGGTGCTTCCTAAGGATGTAATCTGGTGATGTGACACAGAAAGTTAATGGACAGCTTTCCTGTTCTTTTTCATGTTTGATTATTTCTTCCTGCATCTGCACAAAAGGTTGGGATGCAACAACAGGAAGAGCTATGAAGCAAAAGAGAGAGAGAGAGAGAGAGAGAGAGAGAGAGAATTACAGAAAAAATATGGCCTTCAATAATGATTTTCCTTTTCACTGGTCTGGTGTACAGTAAAGCTCTAAACCCACTGTATAAACCCACAATCTGTATATTGCCTCACAAATCTGAATATGGATATATTTTAGCTCAGTTGGCTGGAGCACAGTGCCAATAACTCCAAGGTTGTTTGATCCCTTGGCCATTCACTTGAGACAGAAGAACTCAATGACCCTTCTGTGTCCCTTCCAACTCAGAATATCTTGGGATTTCTGTGATCTCTGATATTTTTATATTAATAAATGTATGTACATATCTATGTGCACATAGCAAGGCCTTGCACATGCACTGCAGAGGGAGTGGATGCACCTCAGAAAATTTTCTGCCAGGAAAAATTACTCAGAAACTCAAAATGCTTCTATTGTTTCCTTAGTCTTAGACCAGGGCTTGCTTCCAACTCATGTAAGAGCAACAGCACCATGCAGAAATGCCTAATTTTATTTTTTTTTTTTCATCAAATGGGTTGCCCTTATACTTCTGTAAATTTTATGCTGTAAGTCTTACACTATGCTGTGCTGTGTCCATTTTGGATCTTTTCCTTAGCATTATATAAATTTGATGGGACTTAAAAAACACATTGAGTAATTTCTCTGTATTAAAGAATTAAAGAAATAAAACAGCAAAAATCCAAGAAAACCCAAACAAACAAAAAAACTAACAAAAAACCACCAAAAACCAAAAAAAAAAAAAAATAAACAAAAGAAACAAACAAAAAACCCCACAAAGGATAGAAAGAAACCCCAAAAGCCCACATACCAAAAACTTCAATACCAAAGTATAAATGAGGATTCATTAAGTTTCTGCTCATGTCTCTGTTTCAGCCTATTTCTATGTTTTCAAAAGAAGTTGTCACTTCATTACATTTCTTTAAACTACTTCTGCAAAATATGCTGGTTTTGAAAGCAAGAACAGAAAAAGCTTAGTTTTGAGGGGAGATTGATACATTTTCTTAAACCAAACCTCATCACAGCACCAGATTAGAGAGCAGAAAAACACCCAAGCACGGGTCAATCAGCAGAATGAAGGAACATGTTTCTGGGGGAAGGCAGGAGTAGGAATCTTATCAGCTGGATTTACTGCTGCAATAAAGATGGCACTGGAGCTAAGACTCAGACCAGGTCCCCAACCCAACCTCAAACCCACATGCATTACATCCTGTATTCCTCTAATTGTGAAAACGTTCTTGTATATTCACTTTATAATTGCAGATCACTTTGTTATTATTTAAGATCAGAAAATTCTCTTTGAGCAGAGTGAGACTGGGCTCTTTGGCAACAAGGACCAGTATACCAGAACAAACAAATGGCCCGTTCTACCCAGTATCTGGTCTCTGGAGTCTGAAGTGGGAGGCATAAAATCCCCATATTGTAACTAATTATGCAGTAATATACCATGGGAGATTGTCCCCAGCTGCCTGTATTACTAACTCATCTGAAACCTGGATGAACAGGAAATCTCAAGAGGAAACTTTATTCTCGCTAGATTTACAGATTTAAGAAGTTTTGCTGAAGTTCAAAGAAACAGAACAAAAAATTGACTGCTTTTACTTTTGCTCCAAAAACAGTGAGGTTCTCTCCTTGTAAGCTCAAACAGTTGTGATTCTCACAAGATTCACTGGTGGGGTTTGGTTTTTAGAACAGATTTGAATTTTCCTTCAGAATTTGTAGCAGTTATCAGTCACCCTCATGGTTTTCCTCTCCATGTGCCACTCATTGTACTGAAACCTATTGAAATTTTTGTCAACAATAAGCTTTATAAAAGCTTTGCACATTGTCTGCCTAAAAGCTCTGTTTTGATGAGAAAATGACTATTAATGAGAACATGTTCTTTTCTGGCATCAGACTCAAAGAGACACAGGTCATAAATCTCTTTGATCTTCTTGCAAAAAGCTAGAATCAAGGAAAGAAGCAAGTTCATTCTTTCCTCTGTTTTCTTTTTTTTTATTTTTTATTTTATTTAAAGCTCCTGATTAAAACTATTGCATGTAGTAATCAGTAATTTATCATGCTTGCTTCTTCCCACCCCTTTTCCCTCTCCCTGTGCTTTTGTTTGGTTTTTGTTTTTTTTTTTTCTTTCAACATAACAGAAAATCTTCCAGATTGTCCTCTCTGTCTATTTCCCTTGGTTTACCAGGAACTGCAGGAGAGAATTTTTAAAGGGGGGTGGTGAGGAGAGTATTGGGGTGATTACACTTTATGACTTCCGTGTTGGTTTTCTTTTATTGTTTTTTGTGGTTTTTTATTTTTATTTTTTTAAAAAAAAGGTATGTATTGAAAGTGGAGAAAAAGAGAACAAAAAAAGAAACTATAAAAATGAAATGTGAAGAAGAAGAATCCTAATATTCTAGTTTACTCAATGAACTGCTGCCTTTCATAGATGTGTCAATACTGCCATCTCTTGCCTTACCAGCAACCTAGGCAGGAAAGTGTAGTTCGATGGAAACTGGAGAATGAACATGCACTCACATACACACATAAAAGAGCTAAGTTTTCCAAGAGAGGTGAGTGAATTTTCCCTGGTACATTTTGTCATGTTTTAAGCGGAATTTTTTCTTAATTTTTCTCTTTTCTGTTGCTATCTGTCTTCATATGCACTTGAAACAATATAGCCACAGTAACAGACCTCAGCTAGTGATTTAAGATTGTGATGTGGGTTCACTCCAGACATTCTGAAAAAGAGAAAGAATCCATATAATGATCAAATAGTGATGAAAATAAACTTGTATGTCTCCCACTCTGTGATGACAACATTCAGGTATGTAAATGCACTTGAAATGTATTGTATTTATATTTTTAATAAACATCAATTGCAATATGAGTATTTTACCAGCAAGCCTTAAGGTAGATAAATCTTCTATTGAAATAATTTCCAGAAATTGCAGACATGCATTTATATCTGTGCCTGGTTATGACAGTGATCTGGTTTGATAGGTCATGAAACATCATGTTGTATAAATGCAGTGGCCAATATTTGGACCTTATGACTATGATCTATAGCAGAATTATTGTTCCATGGAGATAAACTCACAAGAACTGCATAGTCATTTGTCAGTGAGCAATGTTGTTTTCTAGGCCAGTGCAAACTACATTTCAAGCTTAAATGTCCAGCTCTTCAATTTTAATACCTTCACAAAAAGGTGCTATTTTATCTTTTTAATTGCAATGCAGTGGTAATAGTTATACCAGAAATATGTACTCCTCTGAAGTGAAAATCAATGGAAGTTTCATACTTAAAGTAAAAATTGATTTCTTAAGTTAGATGGGACAATTTCTGGCTTTAAAAGCATATCACCATCTGGGTGATAAAAAGACAGATTGATACTTGAAATTTTTGTATTATTACAACTTACTGTTTTGGTCCCACACCTGGTTTTTGGTTATGTTGTTTTACATCTTTTTTTGCTTACCAAAACAGAAGCAGTTGTGCTTCTGTACTGAGATACAGGTTACTAACAAGGGTCTTTTCTAAAGCTTAATTTGTACACCAGTCCAAGGTGTGACTAAAGGAAGGTATACGATAATATTGTAAAGCTGTGGGTCCTCTGTTACAGTCCTCTGTGTTTCTCACAGACAAACAAGTTTAAAGACCTCACATTGTCCAAAATGGTGCATTTTTCTCACCCTGTATGCCATTACTATTTTTTTCTTGCCATCATTTGTTAATTTTTGTTAATTTTACCTGAGCATATCACGATGTGTACACACGTGTATGAAGTCAGGTGGTAATTAAGGGGCAAAAGCACCAAACCTGGAAGTTGTCTCCACTGAAAAGTAAATGCTTTATCAACAAACCACAGGTGTGCAGCACTAAAGCAGATAAAAATATATAGGACCTGAGATGACAGTTCTCTGCTCAAAATACATTAATCACCCAAGGTAAATTTGTGCATCTGTTATACACTGTAGGTGTTTCACTTGCTTTGTTCCAGAGATATTAAAATAGATAGAAACCTTCTCCCTTTCTCAATGTGGTTGGTCTAAGAATTACACAAGGTGTTTTCCTTCATGGTGTGACCTCTTGATTTGCCATCAAGACATGCACATCAGGAGGCTTGCTCCTGTGTGGTCCCACCACTCCCCTGCACAAGGCACAGGTGTGGGGCAGACAGCAGGGCTCTGCTGTGCTCCTTAAGGCCAAAGTCCATGGTGTCCACACCAGGAAAATTCTCATTTTCATCAATAAGGTGTGCAGTTCAATTAGTGTGATGGAAACTTTCCCATAATTATGTCTTTTAGTCAATGGACTGCTGTTTTATTTACAGTCTATCAGTAATTTTGAACCCTGAGAGATTAATTAGAAGCAGATAATTTTCAGACAGATCTCTAAAGTCAAATAATTCCCTCTGAAAATAAAGGTCCTCTGGTCCTTGTTGATCAATTTGGGAGAGTGCTGGAGGACAGCTGTATTATCAGCCATAGAAAACTGAGCTCATATATAAGAATAATGATATCAGCTCCTGATTTCATCTATTGTGAGGGGAACAACCTTGATTCTGCTGTCTCTGCTCAGCAGATCTTGGCAGCAAAAGAACACAGGTCACTATCAAGCCAAGTGGTGACATTTGTGCTTCCTGATCAATGGGGAGGTGGTGAATTACCCACTAGACTCATGGACCAAGTTAAGCCTTGTCCATCGACTTAAAGCTCTTTACAGCTAAAAGTATTTTTTGAAGGTTTTAGGTGCAAGATAAATAGTCTAGGAAGGAATTTTCTGTACAGCTTATCATCAGCAATAGGGAATGCTTTATTTCCTCTCCCCAGCACTTTGACCTCGTCTATTCTTTTTGGCTCCACTGGCTTAACCATTTCACCTCCAGAAAGACATACATATATAAAGAAGTCAGAAGCTCATGCTTACATATGATCTTGCCCATCAGCAAAATGCTGCATCTCCTTAAACACAACCAGGGTGTTTTCCACCCCATGGTGCATCTTGCTTCAGTGTTTGGAGCTATAATGTGCTTTCTTTGAGTACAGTATGTTTAACCCTTCTCTCTAACCAAGGTTTGTTAGTTTTCTCTTTTTTTTCCCCTTCTTTTCTCCACCCTTCAATATCATCTATTGATTTTATGCTACTAACAATCATGGCAATACTACTGGCTAATATCCTAAACTTACCCTACATGTAAATGTTTTTTATCATAAATACATACAAGTACCCTTGAAAACGCTTATGAAGGAAGATTCAGGTGAGACACACAGAAATCAGATCCAGTCTGTAGCCAGAAGTTTTGGAAAACTTTTTATTTGGTACAAAATGGATCATCAGAGTCAGTAAAAACTATTTTATTTTCATTAAGCAAACGTTGCCTCAGCCTCATATGTGCTTCTTTCCAATGTGGAATATCTAAAGCAGCTAAAATAGTTACAAGGGGAGATTAAAGCAGATGGAATGACCTTTTAAAACTCTGCACTGACTTGTGGATTTCCTCAGAGGTACATCTGCATCTTCTTAGAGGATTTAGAGGGCACTTAACCTGCAGAAGTGTTAGGAACAGGGAGTATCTCTTTGAGGTGATTCTTTCAACAGCTTTTAGTGTAGTGAATAGCTCGACTACCAACATGGAATGCCATATTCCAGGCAAAAGCTATCCTTTGCATTTTCTGTGTGTATCTGTGTAAACATATGCAGTGCTACATGTTATGCATTAATAACCTAAGGATCACAAGGAGAAAAATATCAGATAGTCATCAAAACAATTAAATATGACTATATAAATATGTGAATATGTATTCATATATATGAATGTATATAAGGAACCTTTATAATAAATAATAAATTTAACATTTTCTACACATTACTGTCTGATCTGCAATATCAGTATTTGGCTTTCTATATAGGAAATTTAGATTCAATTCAAGTAATCAATTCACTAGAATTTCATGATTAGGGATTTTTCTCTACAAAACTAAAAAAAAATGCTAAAAAGCATCTTTAGTCTTACCAATCTCCTCCATTTTATCTTCTACCTATAAATTACATTCATATCTGATGCAACATCAGTAACATATGTCATGAATTTCCTTTACAGGTGATTAATTCCTTTCTTTTCAGCGTTTTTTATGATTTTTTTTTTAGGATTCATTAGACTCCTGGCCACCCACTTAAGGAGTTTTTTAACAATTGTTTTAAAGTCAGAAGTTTCAGAGCATATAATGACAAGATTCCTTTTTTTTTTCCCCTCTTTTCTTCCTTTTCATCTTCTTCATTGGTACTTCTGTTTCTCCCCTGAATCCTCCAAAATCCCTTTACTCTCTGAGCATTCACCTCAAATCACACTGGACATGACAATGACTCCAGCAGTTGCCACCATCATTCAAGCCAAATATGATCTTACAGGACAGTGCTGAGCATCCCAAACAGTACCAGTGTGCAAGATTTTTTGCTCTGGAGGATTTGTAAACAAGATTTTGAAAATGTAAACAAAATTACTTTCTTCTAGCAAATTAGTTCCATTCCCAGTCTCATTTTGAAAGACTACTAGGTTATGGCAGATGAGGGCTTCAGTAATATGGGCTACTTTTTTACAACATAGACTAGAAGAAAAAGTATTCTAGGAAGTAGATTATATTTTATATCTACTTAAAACTGAGATTTATTTTTTTTCTCTGAGTGTAATGACAAGCAAAAAGGAGTTTTGACTCAATTGATGATTGTATAAGGTCTGTGACTCCCTTCCTTCCCTAAAGTACCAAGATTTGAAGCAAAGCTCTTCCCCATTAAGGAGGAGTCAGAGGGTTTTGAGTTACCAGCAGCAGAAAGATTAGTGTCCTCAGCAGGTCACCTGGGCCAGATCCACAGGCCCACAGAAGGGGTTTGTCACTGCTGATTTCCAAATTAACATCCCCAGGTAAGATTTGGTATGTGCACCACACAGGTTCAGCCATATCTAGGTTCCCACATTTTTTGTCCTCTTTTTGCTGAACTATCTTTCCTTCAGACCAGGTGTTCAGGTCTACTCCTCTGTGGCACGTGGGGTGCAGGGAACACTCCTGGAATCCCTTCTAGAGCACACAAATGAGTCTTTACTGTTTGCAACATGTTTCTCTTTCACAGGAGTTCAATGGCATGGTTTCCTCCCATTCCTGTAGCTCATCCCCTGGCATATTGGTTTAACACCCATTCTTTGTCATTCAGCTTGGCTTTCCTTTCTGCTTTGCCACAGCTCAAGAAATTCCTTCATCTTGTTTTTATTTTTTTTTGTGGTTTTTTGTGTTTTTTTTTTTTGTTTTGTTTTTGTTTTTGTTTGATTTGGGTTTTTATTTTTTTGGATTGGGATGGATTTTTTTTTTATTGTTATGTTTTCTTTGTTTTGATTGATTTTGGTTTTGGTTTTGGTTTTTTTGGTCATTTGCAAATGCTTTATTTATTTGCTTATGTATTGCTGCCACTTCTTTGGGATAGTAGCAGGATTTCTTTGTTTTGTTTTGTTTGCCTCAAGAAGTGACTGAATAAATTCAAGTAAAATAAGAGTTTATTCCTCTCTCACATGTATGCAGGACATGACATTGACCCAAACTGATCATTCATCAAGGTTCACAAAAATCCCACTCTTTATTACCTTTGGTCTCCTAGTTCTCTTAAGGAAACAGGAGGTAATAGTGTAATTCCCAAGAAAAGCTCTTCTCCTGAGACATTTTCACACCACAATATAAGACTCAAGATATTCTATTAGCTCAGGTAAATGCTGAATAAACATCCTTTGTATATTTATCAATATTTATCTGAACCCAAAACACATGAAAGTTCCCTCATCACTTGGCTAACTTTATGGCATATGAAATCAGCATCCTTTTCACAGACTAGAGAAAGATATAGCTCAAAACCCCTTTCTGTATTTAATTTTATTATTTAATTTTATTATAATTTATTATTGAATAAAATATACAGAATAATAGGACACAAAAGAAAAGACATGTTTGTCTGAGAGGAAATATATACAGCGAGATTTCCAGAAGAATATTCAAGTAGATATTATAAGTAAATGTAGGAACCTATTATTTTATTTTTTTTTCTTACCACCACCATAGTAAAAAAGAAAATTCTGTTTAGCTCCCACAAGAGTTGCTGTTTTGAAAACATGACAACTTTAACATGCTGTAATAAAGTGATCTTGGGCTAATAAATAGCAACTCCTACACTCAAACATCAGTTTTTAAAGTCACCAGATCCCCAGCAATATCAGCAAAATTACTTAACTGCTTTGCATTTATGCTTTGGGACAGTTTAGGACAAAAATAGTTTGGAGACTATTTACCTCCATTTTAATTTCTGCACAGCATCTCTGTAGCTGCTGCAATGAGAGAGTCTGTTGCAATAAATTCCTGCATCTTTATGCTAACAGGGGGGCTTCAACCAAAAGACAACTCTGAATCCTCTGTCTACATTTACAGCCTTGTAGAAGGTGGTTTGTCAGGGAGCAAAGATGCCCAGTGAAAGAGAATCTGGAATGAGGGGTTAGTGGTCCACACAGAAAGCCAGCAGGGTCCTTCCCTCTCCCACTAGGTTGTCACCAAACGTGTGTGGATGTCAGGGGGAAGGAGTCCCTGTGGCTCTTGTGAAATCTGTGGCAGGTTATAGCCATTCAAAGGGTCCCCATGGACTCCAAGAGAAACAGGACAGCATGGAGATGTCTGCTCCTTCCTAAACACTCAGTGCATTTCATTTGTACTGCTAATGAGAGAAGCGTGTGTTTTGTACAGGCTTGTTTTGCAAAGTGCTTCTTTGATTCAATTTCTATGTGTTCCTGAAAAGATTAATCATAAATTTAAATGCCTGTGAGGCTGGAGTTATGGAAAGGAGTGTAATTGATGTTCCGGACAAAGTGAAATCTCAGGCCTGATGCATTTAACAGGAAGTATTTATTCTGTAAACAGGGAGCAATAATAAACTCCACATGTACCCTAAGTACCTTGAACCCTTGTCCTGTCTTTTTCCAGATTAAAATCCTTAAACCACCTGAATTCAGCATATGAAAACCCAGCATAATATCTGTGTGAGTTTCTAGAAAAGTTCATTTAATCAAAGGTGTAAACAGATCCTTGTTTTAACTATTTCTCCATGGTAGACTTGGAAGCCTTTGCAATTCATTGATGAACAAATAATTGCCACAATTGTAAGAAAATAAAACAATGAACAATTATAAGAAAATAAAACAATGAAGAAGTTAATGTCCATGGACAAATTTCCCCTGCAGGTAACTATTACCAATAATTATAATACAACCAGTATTACATAACTTGGTTGTGACAGTGAGCATTTTGACTGGAATGGAGCTCTGATCTGACTGCAGCCAACAGGGAAGTAAATTCTTCACTTTTTCTTCTGCCTGAAGAAGTTGGTGTGGAAAGAGGGTCACTCTGAGTTCATATTATCCTTTTTATTGTGCCAACAGCTTTCTCCCAAATCCACAGGGCCAAGTCCTGTGCATGGAGGTGTTGCTGCAGTCATTGCCAAGGGCCAGTGCTGACAGAGGGATGTTTTGTTGATCTGGGCACAGACTTCCTTTGGAGAGAGAAATTTTTTTTTCTCTACAGCTTCCCTGGCCAAGGGGGTTGGCAAGCCAAAGATTATGAAATTCTTTGAATATGAAGGACAAAACACCATATTTAAATGTCAGGAATAGGAAAACACAAGAACAAGTATTCTTCCTCTCACTTTCCACTTTCTATGTGCTCAACTTGCAAGTCATTTGGTCTGATACCACAGCCCATTAAAACAAAAGAAACTAACATACACTTAAAAAAAAAATAGAGAAGAAAAAATACCCCAAATAATTGCTTTCTATTCTGTGTCATGTTTTAATTAAAGATAGCAGCACCACAATCTACGATATATCTGGAAATTATTAGAAACCTTTTCCAGAGGCAAAAAGGATCAATACCTCTTTGTCTCAGTGGCATAAAACATCTCTGTGTTACTTCTTTCCTGCTGGCAAGAGAGAAAGTGGAAAAGTCTAAGATGGGAATAATAGCAGCACCGAAGGGGAGAGCCATGTGCCAGGTCAAATGAGCATGCTTTTTCTTTTGTGTTTATTTTTGAAAATAAGCTGAGTGGTTTGCATTATGTGATTCTGACCCTGCTGTAAGTTTTGCTCCCTTTGTGTCAGGATCAGCAGAGTCAAGACTCTGAAGAAGGGGAATGTGACTGAGGGTAAGATGAGAGGCTTGGAAGTCTTGGCTTCCCCCGCTGCCTTCGCCATGGATCCCTGTGATCATCACCATGAGCTGTGTGATGTCGCTCCATTTCCTTGGAGCTGAGAAGGTGCATGTCTTACGCCTTGCACAACGATGACTGTGTCCTCCAGAGAGGAGTTTTTTGTTGAGTGCTCCTGTCTGCACAACTGACTGGTTTTCACCTTGTCACTTTGTGAAGGACAGCCTGAAAGTGGTGGCACTCACAGCTGTTTGTGCCCCACGTGACAAGAGTTTGCAGCCGTGGTCCCTCTGTGTCTCACAACCCAAATGTGGGTTCTTCTGTTCATCTTGTTTTCCCCACTTGTCAGTGGACAGGAGCAGCCACCTCTTGGCTAGCACTGCAAATAAACCATGAGCCAAAAAGAGACTGATGTTTTAATCCTCATATTACAAGAAGACAGAGGTGAAGAGCTCAGATGTCCATTCACATTACAGAAATCTGGTGTTAAGAGAGCATTAAACCATGGTTTGTAATGGGTTTCCCCATGTATCAACTGAGATAATGGGACAGCAATTAATTATAACATCCCTAATCATCTTGCTGTCACCTTCTTTTTTATATGAGGGTGTTTTGGTCTGGGGAAGAGAGCCCACATCAAGAGGAAATATTAACCTCATGTTTTCTGCTGCCCCTTTCCTTTTTCTTTAAACTTCTTATCTCTGTCTAGGCTGCAAGGCAAAAGGAGATGGGACTGAACTTGGTGCATTCCCTGGCATTGCTCACAACAAAATGTGTGTGTTTCTGAACAGAAAAGGAATTGAAAGCATTTTGCTTCAAAAGCCATTAACTTCCACACAGTCCCCACAAATTCATAAGTGAGTGGCTTTAGTAGCACCAGATCATTCATTTCTTCACAGAATTTAAAGTTAACAGGGCATTTTGTATGTCAAGGCTAGTGTCCTAAATAAAATTATTTGCTTTCCTTCACATTTGTCCAACTCTCCTTCAGCTGGAACATATATTTCCAAATAAATCAAACCAGAACCCCTAATTCTTCACTTCAAGACTGCTCAGATGACACTTCTGAACTGTTTCTATTATTCAGTAACATTTCAATAAAAATTATAACACTTAAGGTATTTTGAAAATATTTATCCACAAAGAAATTCACCAAAGTAGGTGACCTTTCAGCCACAGAGTTAGTTACCCTTCCCTCTGAATCACTCCCAGGCCTCAGGGTTTCAGGAAATTTCTCCCCCAGCCTCATCTTTCTTCAGAGAACTTCCCATCCCCTCTCATCTGTGGGGTGTGATAGGATAATAACAGCAATCCGGTCCTTATTGTCTGTATCTGCAGATGAAAAGTGCTGTATAAGTGTAAAGTGTTATTATTATTGTAAGGAAATAATAATACTAATAAAACAAAATGAATCGAAGTCTTGTCTTCAGATGGTTATTTTAGCAATCCAGAAATCTAAAGCCCATGAAATAGACAATTAAGAGGGGTTAGATACTTAATATCGGTCGTTGTGTTTGGGTAGAATTTTGCAATAACGCAGCTGCTATAATAATACGGATTTTTATTTCTCCTTCCAGAAAGGAAGCGGTTGTGTTTTCGGAGAAGCCTGGAAGTCCTGCTGCAGAATGCGGAACTTTGTGTGCCTGCCTGTGAGCTCGAACGGCCTCTCCTCTCCTGTTCCAACAGCTCCATCTTTGGGAGAGAGGAGGGGAAGCATTCCTTCCCTTTAGCTGGCTTTTCAAACAAAAGAAACCTTGGAAATCCTGTTTTGCCCTGGAATATCTTTTTTTCCTTCCCCTCTTTTCCCTATGCCTCTCCCCACATCGCTCTTCCTCAGCTGGGGAATTAAAAACCCCAAAACATTCCCCCCTTTCTCTCATTTCTGTCATAACTAAGGGCCAGAGACTCATTTAATTAGTCTCTCTTGTGTGGCTTACAGCCCTGTTCAAGGCAAACATTTACCCCTGGGTTTCAGTGCTGCTGCTCAGCCACTGAATTTTCCTTTTTAATATTTTTTGTCAGGAAAATGTGGTTTCATGTGAATGGCTATTGGGGATCCTACGGCTAAATCATAATCATAATTGTCCACACTAATCATAATTGTCTTGCTGTTGCAGCGCGCATCGCTCCCCCCTGTCAGCTTGCAGGCTCATCCTGCTCCCTTGGACTGTGTGCTTAGGTTGGGTATGTGCTTTCACAGGCAGGGGTGACATTTCAGTCATTTTTGGCTGAAATGTATCTGAGCTCAGGAGACAGGGACTTGAAGACCTTGCAGGAGGGGTCACTCTCTCTGTCTTCTCAAAATCCTCATCCCAGAAAGCTCTCATGAGGAAAGCCACTTTTATGTATTTAGAAGGGCTCACTTTTCCTTTTTAAAGTGATGCTAGCTGAGGAACAGGAGCTGGAGATCCAGATTAAGAGCTTCTCTTATCCACAGGCTGCTTTTAATTGCTGAGTTACATTTGGGACTATTTTTTTCTTACCTCCTGAATCTTCCATGCCCTTCCTTGCAGTGGTCTATCTCCAGCAGAAGGGATTACATCTCTCCTTCACGTCACATAAACCTGAGGGTTAGGACACATTCAGGGCAATGGGGCAAGAAGCATTACACAGACCCAGAAGATATTTTCTCTGTCCTAGAGGAAGAGCCTTGTCATTAGACCAGATTTCAAGAGGCAGCCAGTCATGAATATCTGTCTCTGTCCTGGCAGCAGTGATGATGAAAGGGAGACTCCTGATACCACAGTTTTTGTGGTGATATGGTCAGCATGTGGCTGCCAGACAGATGAAGCTCTTCAAGGGACATAAGTATCCCCAGTGCCTTAGGTCCTGTTTAGGTAAATATCAAATACTACAGTACAAGGAGAAAAAAAAGGATAGGGTTTGGTATGTTCATTAATTAATCAGCAGAAGGGAGTGGGGTAAAAGTGCAGGTAAATCTAGAACTGTCAAGCCCAGAGTGACATTTTTTTGCCCCCTAAAATCAGAGGAGAAGAGAAAGAAAGGGGAAATTTAATTCCTAGCAACTACACAAAGGCATAGATAGAGGTCACAGAGAGAGCCAGTGTAAATTCTTTAGGAACAAGACAGAACCCAAGTCAAAAACAAACTGAGAAGCCAGAAAAGTCATGGAAGCAGACAGAGTCCATAATAACCTTGGAACAAGACTAGAAAGGGTTCAGGCAGAGTCATCATGAGAAAAAGTAAAACCAGGTCTTTCAGAGGCAAGATCATAAATGACATGAAAAGTTAGCAAAGAAATAAAGAAAAGTAGGCACTGAGTAATGAATACAGCCCCAGAAATCTGGCACTGACATTCTTCTGCTAGCTTTTGGCTGCTCAGTGTATGTAGGGTGACATTTAACTCTGTGTCTCAACCAGGCCAGAGAACTTTCTACTAATTTAATGATGTAATTAATTAAATTTCACTGTTAAGAAAATATTTCTGTTTTCCTTAAACTAAGTAATTTGGATGGCCCCATTGTGATCTAACCTGAAATTACAAGTTAGTCTTTAAACCTAGATTTCCTAAAGGCCAAAATAGTGACTTCAGTGTTTTTTGGTGTAATGAAAATAATTTGTATACAGAGTTCAATTCACCACATGGGTTTTTGTTCAGAGATCCTGGCTTTAATGTCACTGGAACAGAAACACATGTTGTCCTATCCCCACAGCTCTGCTGCATCCTAAGCACTCCAGCTTCTCCAAATTCATGCTGATAAAATCTCATTACTGTTCTGTAATGTACTTCTGATACACATTCCCATTTTCACTCTCATCTGCAATCCCCAGCATCGGCTGGGATTTGAAGAATAAGTGTAAAAACAGCTGTGTGGAAAGACGAGGTTTTCTTACAGTATTTTAGACACAATTTGAAACAGAATTTACTAGAAATCTCCTGAGACAGCCTGTTCTTAAGAGAATTAATTGATACAACCGATTCACAGGTTTATCTTCTTTCATAGTATTGTATAAAATAACAGCTTTTACTTCATCAATCCCAGGTTTCTTTTCCCCTCAACTGCTGGGATTGCAGTAAGACTTCAGCATCTGAAACCAGGAAATTTGGGCTCACTTCCAGCTGTGGAGTCAAGCTGACCAGTAAATCTTACCACCATAACACCACAACCACTAACATTATGTAATCCTGCATTGCAGACAACTCCTGAACTCCACAAGAGCTACCTCTAAACCCTTAAATATTACACATTTTCATATCACAATATAGAGATATATACACATATTCATGGTTCATTGCACCTCTCATTGGAAAGCTTCAGAACAAATCCACGGATCTGACAAAAACCCAAACAGAATGAAATGAAAGAACAAAAAAAACCTTGTAAAACTTTGTCTTGGCCAGCAGGAAGCCCTGGATGTGAGGTTTCAGGAAAGTCTTTTGTCTCCACACCTCCACTTAATGGTGAGCTGAGCAGAAGCCAGGACAGGTTACCCTGCTGCTTGCACAGCCTCCTCTTCCCCTCAAGTATTTTTGCCCACCAAGCCCCTCTTGGAAGCAGACAAGCATGTGTGATGCTCAGCACATAGCCTAGAACATGACAGACACAAATTTGAGGTGGCACTCTGTAAGCAAAGCCCTCTGATGTTACAAGAGGGAGAGGTAGTTATACTCGCTCCTTAATAAAAGAACCGAGCATAGATGCTGCCCATCCCTACAGACAAAAGGAGCATATTGGAGGTTTCTGGCACACTAAGAGATCTTCAGCTATTGAGAGGCTGAGCTAGGTTTGTCTTTTCTCACAGAAAAGGAATAAAACTGATGAAAGTCAAGTTTTTGTCCTATTAATAATCTGATCATTCTGCTGATCCATAGGAAACCCAGGAATCTTTCTCCATTGGAAATATATTATTCTCCAGTAATTGCTACTCCTTCTAGACATGGAGCTAAAATTTAACCTGAAATGGTACTTGGTCCTAAAATAATGTCAGACTTCAGTTTCCTCTGCACGTTAGACAAACCAGCCTCATACGTATTTGTAAAGAGCTGTAAGACACAGGTATGAGTTTTGCTCTACAAATTTGTAATTTATTTTTTTTTCAGCTGAACCCTTTTTCCTCTGAGTAAATTGTATTGCATAAGATTGAGTTCCTGCAAAGCACACATTCCCTTCTCTTTCAGAGGCCTTTCTGGAACTGTAAATATAAAATATGTTTACCTGAATATTGTTTGCATCCATCATTTCCTCATTCTCCACGACGTCCCTGAGAGAAAAGGAGAAAATATAAACTCTGGTCTTGTCATGGGGCTGTCCTCATTTCACTGTTTTCCAGTGTCAATATGAGAAATAGTTGAAGAAGTGTTATCAAAGTGCTGCTTTGCTGAGAGGTTTAAGATTACCAAGAATGATGGTTTAAGTTAGCTGTTAACTTTGGACTGTATAAGTCCTGTTAGTGGTTATCAGGCTACATCTGATGGGAGACAGCAGCTGGGTGAGGTGCAGAACATTTTTAACCCCCTGAAATGAGTTTATTTATTTGCTATGTACCATGGGATCATACAGTGAATATGAGGAATTCCTCAGTTTTCAGCTATGCATGGTGCTGCAATGTCAGTGTCAGATGTGCTACCCCTGTACAAATCACTCTGCTTTTTCCCTTTATCAATTTTCATCAGCACAGTTATGAACGGTGGCCATCACCCATAAATATTTATTTGTAATCTATTTCTACTTTTAAATATGATGACTAAATATAACAAATCTAAATTAATAATTTCTTAAACCAAACAAACAAACAAACAGGCAAAACCCTCCAAGGTAGAAAGAGTTTCCATTTGATTACACTTTCTGGCTTTTGTTTTTCCAACAAAATGAATTTTTATCATACTTAACACATTCTCATGGAAATTAATTCCAGGTATCAGTGTTTCATAGTGGAAAAACATGTCCTCTTGTAATATTTGAAATGAGTCTTGAAATGGCTTGTCTTCCCCAGCCCTGTGTCTAAACAAGTTCCTCATTAAAGGTGCTCTGCTTTTGCATATGTCCCTGGTGTATTTTTGAAATACTTGTCAGTGGCACCCTTTATACCTTCTAGAGATACAATTACACCTGGACTTCCAACTTAATGCCTCTAAAATGCTTCTTCCAAGAGGTGACTAAGAGTTTAAGAACATAAAAGGCTGGGAAAGTATCATCAACAAAACAATTTGACCTGAGATGTGAGGGCCCCCTGATGTTCACTTTACTGATTCAGATCGAGGGTAAGAAGGGAGAAAGGAAGTTTCTAATTTTTGGATAAACTGTTTGGTTTATGGCTGCTATTCTCCTGGTAAATACCTGACTCTGACACAAGCTTAATGATCCAAGTCAAGCCAAGGGCATGAACTGGTCTGCAGAGAAATCCAGTCCTGCCTTCTCTGCTACCCCTTCTCTACTTGGTCCTGGTTTGCCACACAGTGAAAATTCAAATAGGTTTACATGTATATAGCTTATTATTAGAGGCTTCAGCTGACAGTATAGATAGCCCTCAGAGCTGCCTTAGAGAGGGGAATGAAACAAGGAGAGAAAAAAGAGAAAAAATTAACCTTCTCCCCCAAGTCTGGGTGGAAAGTGATGAGCTACCCTATTAAGCCTTCTCTTTGGGGCATCCTCTACAGGGCAGCAGGTGGTGACAATGATCAAGCTGAAAATGATGAAAAAAAAAAAAGTGTTTTCTTCCTGTTTTCTTCTCAAAAAGAAGAGTACAATTATACTTCTCATTAAGACTTTCTCAGATCTCCCCATTGGTAGTTACTGTTTATGTCACTGCCGGTGCTGGTTGGAGCATGCCTGATTAGGTGCAGGTGTTGCACACTAATTGGCCATTAAGTTTTGGTGTGTATATTCTTGATAACATTTTCTGGATTTTAAAATTAGTATCATTCATTTTCTCCTAAACTGTGTTTGTTTTAATATGAAACTGCAAACTAAAACCCACAGGGTGAAGATGTATCTACACACACAGGCGAAGATTAGTAGCTGCAAGGATTGAAATGTGAAGAGACAGAGGAAGAAAAAAAATATTTAAGCATCACACAAAAGAGGTTTTGAGTAGAAACTGGACATTGGATTCTGGTCAGAATCCCACAGTGTGGTTAAGATGCATAAGAACTTGTGGGGTGCCATGGTTATGGTAAGGGGGCAGAAACCTTGGGGTAGTTTTATAAAAGGCTACTACAGGGAGAGTGAAAAGTGGGTACAGGAGGAAGGTCCTCAGCTTTGTAAGGCTTACAGCTGACAAGGTTCTAAGTTCCAGAATATTTTCTCATGCCTAGAGGTACTGTGGAGAGACAGACATGAGAAGGGTGAGGGCTCTGAGGGAAAGGAGGCAGTCACCATAGCATGATTTACATGCTGGGCAGTGTGGAAAGGTGTAAGTGTCCTTCATTTTTCTAAAGGAAAAGATATAAAAGAGAAGAGAATATTTAACAGCATAGATATTAAGGCCACTGTTTCTGAGTTTACTAAGCTTAGTGGAAATAGACTTCATCCACAAAATTTTACCAGGTTACTGAAGAGCATTCAATAAGTAGCATCTTAAAAGAACTGAATTATTATTTTGTCTCTACTCACTATAACAATAGTCACTAAACTTCTAAATTTGGCATTGTAATTAAATGTCCAAATTTATTTGGGATAATCCCAGGCATTTCAAATCTGCATGGAAACAAAGGGCTCATGCACAAGAAAATAACAATCTAGCCTGTTAGACCAGGAGATGTGAGCTGAAACCTCTCATACTTTATGATACAAAAAATATGCAGAACAGAACTTCCACTTCCTTTGCAGATCCCTGAGTTCAGTGTGGTGGATTCTAGAACAGGACCCCATAGTTAAAGCAAATCTAAGCTTTTACAAAACTAATATCTGATTTTTATTCCCACATTTCACAATATGTATTTTGTATATATCCCCTGACTCTAACATTGATAATTTAAACACATATGGAAAAAATATTCCTTTCTTTATTGTTACTCATCTACTTATGACTTAAGAGGAAGGCTTTTTTCATAGGAATAAATTCAGTATGAAGCACAGGATACCCTTATGAGAATGGAGACCTTGTAAAGCACAGTTTTTTAGCACTGACCTTTCTTCTACCTTCCTCTCACGCTTCCTTTTTATGAGAACCAAGTCTAATCCTTTTTGACTGTTTTTTGTTTCTGTATTTTTTAGCTCTTTCTCCTTTTACATCGTCTTCACAGATATCTCTGAGTGTTGCAAGGGAGATCCTCAGAATTCCAGTTTAAATGTCCAGATTCAACCAGGAAGTTCAGCATAAATTGCTTTTATTCTCTCTTTTCACTGCCCTAACTTGAAGGAAAGTTTCTTCAATGTGTGCTCAGAGCTGAATATTGCCTTAATAGCCAAGAAAAGCTTGTGTTGCACCGAACTGTGCAGGGTTACAGGGCCATGTTCTGCCACCAGCCCTTTTAGTGCTGCAGTGTTCACTGCCACCTGCTGTTTGAGAATATGGCTATATAACACAGCTGCTTCTTCAAGGTGGTGGTTGACATTGTGTAACCTGCAACCTGAAAGCTGTGGAACACCATGAGATGTGCAGGAGATCCTGGAAGAGCAGAATCCCTCTTCTAGCCAGGTTTCTTTCAGTGGGAGGCTCATGAAGGGGGCTGGTCCCCCTGACATCTCAATTTCCCTGCTCAGGTGGTTGGCACTGCAAAGATCTGTCAGTGGGTTCTGTCATCTCTGTTGTTCTCCAAAAACATAAGGAATTCAGATGAGAAGAGGAGGAGCAGGCACTGATCTCTTCTCTGTGATGACTGGGGACAGTCAGGGCCTGAGGGAGTGGCTTGAAGTCACATCAGGGAAGGTTTAGGTCGGATATTTGTAAAAAGTTCTTCCCCTGGAGTATGGCTGGGCACTGGAAAAGCTCCCCAAGGCAGTGGGGGCAGCATCAAGCCTGGCAGAGCTCCAGGAGTGTTTGGACAATGCTCTCAGGGACATGGTGGGATTCATAGGATGTTCTGTCAAGCACCAGGAATTAGATCCATCGATCCTGATGAGGCTCCTCTAACTCAGCATATTCTGTGAGACTGTGATTTGTGCACTTCTAAGGTCTGAATATATCGTATCTAGGTAGGCTTGACTTCCCCCCCC
>NC_031799.1:4222773-4260767 GCF_001522545.3 Parus major | reverse complement strand
AAAAAAAAAAAAAAAAAAAAGAGAGAGAGAGAGAAAAAATTTAAAAATCGATCCTGTCTACCCCTGAAAGCCTTAGATTTCATTGGTATCTAACTGACATAAATAATATTTGCTTGGGTTTTCATTGCTATTTTTATTTAAATGTTCTTAGGTATGCCAGCCAGCAGCAAGGACCATTTTTATAGCACAGTGAATTCCCACAGATCTGGTAAATATAATCAGATAAGGGGAAGTTGAACTTAAACCTTCTGTTGCAGTCAATAAAAGTAAACTTCATAACCCAAGACTATATCTCTATTTATAATTGCTAATTATAGAAATCTATTCAAGGACACTCTAAAAACAGGATTTTAAATCCATCTAATAAAAGCCCCCAAAAACATAAGAACATAGAGAAAGTCAGTGAGAACTAAGAAAGAAAAAGAAGCAGAATACAAAGCAACGTATTTTCTTGAGCTTTTTACAAAACAAAATATTCTTCAAATATGTTCCCATTGTCCTTCAGTGTTTCATTATCTCTGTATCAGGGATCTCATATTTATGCAGAAGTTTGTTGTCCAAATGGTTCTAGGTGCAATTGTACAGATGATGACTGGAAGCATAAACTCCTGCAAGGAAAAACATATAGGAAGAAAATTATGTGTTCCCTGTGTTTAAAGTTCAAAATCAAGAACCTATGTCTCTTTCAGCAGATTTCTCTAGCAAGTTATGAAGAGAGTGATGATTTGGAGGAATCATAGACATTCAAAATAAATTCCTAATCTGGCATGAGATAAAATTCCTGAGAGAGACTTTCAGGTGAGAAACTGAAAATCTTTATAATGAATCACTTTATGGATTAAATTGTATAAGTGTCTTCCAGAAATCAGCATGCTAACTGAGGCATCAGAGATAGATATTTTAAATCAGTTACATTAATAACTCCCACTTTCTTCTTAAGTTTCTGCCTTATTTTACTTATTTTCTATGTAAACATGTGGAAGGAAAAATTTCTGTATATTCAGGCTGCATCAACTCCAGCACTGGTCATCAGCTTTTCACAATGAAAGAGGCAGATCTTATCTCTGTGTTTTCTGCATTGTGACCTTTGCCCAAACTTCTAAAATATCAAGGTGTATATTTGCTAGGGATGTATTGGTGATTGAGAGACGGGGACATCTGAGTCAAGATCAGAAGCCAATTTTATTGAGCATACAAGGCATTTATATAGGGTTTTACTTGTATGGCACTTATATAGGTTTCTATTTTTGATAGCAATTTCCCTTTAGTTACACATTCTTCATGACATCAGTTACAAAGTTCCACAACATATCTCTTGGTCACTTCTACCCCAGGGCATAGCTGTCTGTGTCTGTCTCTCCCATGGTTTCTGTTTGATTAGCCCTAAGATACTAGGCTCCTTTATCAGCTCCGTTGTGATCCCTGTTTTATTCCCATAGGGATGTGGCTTCACAGCAGAGCACAGGATATCAGCAATAGTGTAGCCAGCAGGACCAGAGCAGTGACCACTCTGTGCTGGGCACTGGGTGAGGCTGCACTTTGAATTTTGGGTCATTGAGGGGCTGGGGTTTATCCAGGGCAGGGAACGGAGCTGGGGAAGGGGCTGGAGCCCCAGGAGCGGCTGAGGGAGCTGGGAAAGGGGCTCAGCCTGGAGAAAAGGAGGCTCAGGGGGCCCTTGTGGCTCTGCACAACTCCCTGCCAGGAGGGGACAGCCGGGGGGGTCGGGCTGTGCTGCCAGGGAACAGGGACAGGAGGAGAGGGAACGGCTTCAAGTTACATCAGAGGATGTTTAGATTGGATAATAGGAGAAATTTATCCACTATAAGGGTTGACAAGGCATAACAGTCTGCCAAGGGCAGTGTTGGTGTCCCCATCACTCGAAAAACTTGAAAGCCATGTAGATGTGGCACTTGGGGACATGGTTTAGTGGTGGGCTTGACAGTGCTTTAACGCTTGGATTAACAGCTGGACTTGATCCTAGAGGTCTTTTCTAATCTAAAAAATTCAGTGATTCTTAATCTAGATAACTGCATGCTAAAGATACAAAGAAATTTAACTGATCACTAACAAAGGCCTTCCGAAGAAGCAGGGATGTAAACAGCCCTCCTCATATGCATTTAAAAATAGATTCATCTTTTGTCAAGAAGAACGAATCATTTCAGCTGGAAATAATTCAAATGGTCAAAATGTGACTAAAAATATGTGTTTTGTCCCTGTGCTGCAAGAATGTACAGACCATTATCCCTTTTTATTCTCAGAATCATGGAGTCATAGAATGGTTTGGGTTGGAAGGGATGTTTACAGATCAACTAATTCCTAAAGCTCTGCTGTGGACAAGGAATTCTGCCCTCCATGGCTTGACCATGTACCCAGGCTTCCCTTCACAGCCCTGCTCAGCTCCAAGAGGGCCCTGAGAGGTGATGGGATAACAGCTGGAGGTGCAATGGCCACAGTCTGCATCATTTATTGATAAGATACAGTATGGGTCAGTGACCTGACCCATCTGGTTCTAGGGTATGCTTCAGGCCGGATTTTCAGTGGTTTACTAGTTTTCCTAAATGTGTAAGGGGTGTCTTGTCTTCTCTGACAGCTGTGATGAAGAGCTGTATACTGAGAGAGCTTCCTGTTTACACCTCTGCTGTCTAGTGAACACTTTTATATAAAAGTGTCCTTTTATATCAGCCCTCGGTATAAGTAATGTCTCTAAAAGAACTGAAAGCCACAACATATTATGTACCCTCCGTAATTACTCAGTACTATTTTGACATCAAAGGAACCAATGCCCAATATTTGTGGTCTTCCTTTCTAAATTCACACCTTAATGATTTTTAGGGCAGTCAGACTGAAACACCATAATATTTTTTTTTTGAAAATATATTCCCACTCTATTGACTAAAAGAAGAGGAAAGAATCCGGATAATGGAAGAACAAAAAGAATAGCTACATAAAATCAGAGTCACTCATACTTTGTTTAAGATCACTGTTAAAATGTTGCTTTTTTTCTCTTTTTAATGAATATGAGGGTTTTGAGAGCAATTTTCAGAAAGGAGAAAAGAAGAAAGCAAGCAAACTATATTTAAGTCCTCCTTGAAGACATCCAGAGTTAATAATGATATACACTGCAGAAAGAACAACTGTGAGATGGGTGCAAAATGCCACAAACCCAGCTAATTAAAAATGAGGTTATTAGTTTTTAGTTACACTGCAGTTAGAGATAATGCTACAGAGAGCCTGAGTGAAAGCACATTTTATATTGTAGTAGGAATTGCATTTTATGTGGCATTTTATTTTATTTTAAGGGGTGCTTCTGTTTAGAGAGAGGAAGATTTCAATTATGAGTTAAAATGGACTCACTGTGGCTTTTCTCTGTCTTCAGGGGGTGGGGAAGGGGATAAGGAGAGTACAGACTTTCTTCCAAACTTGGCATTCCACCAGAAACAGCAGTAAAAATTTGTGCCTCACCATAAAAGACAGCTGCCTAGGTTTCCAAGATATGTGGGAATGCCTGACATCTATGGATTTTGTTTTCCGGGGTGATCAATAGAAATTATTCACTTGTTTTGAAAGTGTAGCTCCAAATATCATTCTCAGTGTGATTCTAACTCTTTTCCATTAGATTTATTGCAGGATTTCAAAGCAATTCAGGTCCTACACAGAGAGAAGAGAAAACAAACAAACAAACAAACAAAAGTTGCCTCTTTACAAACATTTCATATGTTAATGTTTTTAGAAATATAACTATTAAAATTAAATTATTTAAACAACAACTGTTGTTTAAATAGATTCTTAATATTTAAATAGATTTTTAAATATTAAAAAGAGACTTTTGTACAGGTTCATATACACCGGTCTGTGAGTGTCTGCATCTAAAGCCTGTTGCAGAGTGAGGTTTTGGGACTGTGTCTAAGACTGACAAGTGGAATTGTCCAGACACTCAGGTCACTGATGGAATCAGAGAATCATAGGACAATTTGGATTGGAAAGGGCTTCTAAAAACCATCAAGACCAACCCCCCTTCAACTAGATCATGATGAAATCATCCTCATTGTTTCTGCAGTTACTTCAAGCATTTCAATATTTCATACATCAGTTTTCCTATATTACCTATAATACGATAAGACAACATAAGTAATTTTTTTAATGTATTTTGAAACATTTTCAGTTGAAACAGTATTCACTATCCAAAAAAATGAAGCCTCTAGAGCAACAAAAATACTTGTAAAATTTAACCAAAATAAAATGAAGTTAGGATCTTACCTCCTAAAATAAAATTATTCATCAGAAAAAAAATTGCAATTTTTTTCTCACCACTTATCTATTTATTTATTAATCTACATCTGGGTTGAACTAACATAATATTCTCTGCTACTACAACAAGTTCAAAATTAAAATATATTCTAATGCAAAGAATAATCTAGTTAATCCAAAATTTTTTCTTTGATATGTGAAAGCAAAGGTAAAGTAGATTTGCCTGTGCATAAAATCAGGTCAAGGAAATCTTAATACATATTTTAGCTGTATACAGAGTCACAAATGCACAGCTGCCTTTGACTTGTGTTTTTTAGCTATATAGTCTTTTCCTTCCAAACCTACAGTTTTGTTTACAGAGAACATGTAAGAGACACATGAAGGATAATTTTCCTATCACCTGGAGTTGTCAGCCAAGAGAGTGAATACAGTCTTTAGGCCAATCTGAGGATAAAGCCAGGGAGGTATTCCTCAGAGTGTAACACAATAAGACCCGCTTCTTCTTTTGGTTTTTGACCAAATTAAGAACAACACAGTCCAAAGGGTTTAATGATGTACTTGTACTTCTAAGCTAATCAGTGCCAGAAAATATTCCTGTTCTCTGGAATACAATTGCCTCTAAAGTTAAATAGTTAAACTTGTCCCAAGCACAGTTTTGGCATCTGGTAGGCAGCAATCCCCCATTCATTTTCTGGGAACAGTTCAGGAGACAGCATGGGCCAAGGATGACTCTCAATAGGCATTTTGGATGTGGCCACCCAGAAGAACTTCCCAGTAAGGAGCTGGACTAATCCATGCCAGCTGGCTTCTTCACCCAAACACAGTTTTGAGCATGTATAATTTACTAGTAGAGATGTGGTTTTGTTTTCACATTTTCTATTACATAACTTCACAGAGCACAACACTGGGTTGTATAAGCCTGGAATGGTTTGGGTAGGAAGTGACCTAAAAGTTCACCTTGTACCACCATCCCACCATGGTCAGGGACACCTTCTCTAGACCAGGTTGCTCGGAGCCTCATCCAGCCTGTTCTGAACATTTATGGGGATAGGAAGGACAGCCATGACTTTTTTGGGCAACCTGCTGCAATGTTTCTCTATCCTCCAAGTAAATTTCTCCCATATATCTTAATATAAACCTACCCTTTTTCACTTTAAAGTCTTGTTCAATCACCCCATTATCCATGCAGGATTTTTGGTGGTACTGCCTGACTTTTTCTCCGTTGGGACACAGCACTTCAGAGCTTCAGGGAGGCAATCCTTAATTTTTAACCAACTTTCTTGGGTCTTTTTTGCCTCCAGGGCCTTTTCCCACAACATTCTACCAAGTAGCTCCTTGAAGAGACCAAAATCTCTTTTTCCTGAAGCCCAGGGCAGGAAATATGTCCTTGTTGTTCCACATTCCCCACCATCCCCTGCTTGGTGTTGAGCACAAGGTGCAGTGCAAGTGCACCTCCTCATTGCTGTTCCCTTCGAGAGGGAAGTTGTCATCAGCACATTCCAGGAGCCTCCTGGGTTGTCCCTGCTCTGATGTTTTGTCCTTCTAACCAAAATTGAGGTGGTTGAAGTAAATACTATATAAAAAAAGTATATTGAAATGTGAATGAAGTTCTGAATTAAACCAAGAAAACTTCTGCCAGAATCTACTTGGTAACAGATTTAAGGGGGAAGAATTGCCTAATTGTGTCCATTTTTGCTTGGGAAGTATTTAAAAATTAAGAATGTAACTGTGAATTACAGAATGCAGCTTCATCCCAGTTCTAGTAGAGACTCAGTGAGTTTAGGAAAAAAATTTGCAGCATCTGTCAGTTGCTCAGCACACAACACACATGCACATACACCCTTAATTCAATGAAAATAAGCAATGCCTAACGCTTTGAAAAGGTCACTCAGTCTTCCTGGTGCAGACACTTTGCTCCCTTTGTGACCAGCTTCACAAAGAGCACTCTTTTCTAACTTCAGCCGTTTAAAAAGCCAACCTTTATGCTTTAGATTCCCCTCATCTCTATTGACGTACTCTCTTGCGCTGAGGGCTTTACTCCTGAGGAAAACATCTCTCTCTCCCTCCCACCCACCATGCTAATCTTGACACAAACATAAAAACCTTCATCTACAGTTTAACATTTCAAATGGGAATTTCGAAGCATTCAGGAAAAAAAAAATTAAAAAGTAAAAAAAAAAGAAAAAATGTGTGGGCGTGGTGAGGGAGGAAGGGAAAACATCCTCGTGCCTCTAAGCAGAGACAAGCAAACAGAAAGCTTTATCAGCCCTGAGGCCCAGGGCAAAGAATCCAGCTTCTTCCAGCATCAGTCCCCTGTGCAGGATGGTTTGGAGCACAGACTGCCATGCTGAGTGTGCATGTTCCTGGGTAACTGCACCACAGCCTAGCAATAGTGACAAAGTAAAAGAAGCCCAGACACTGATAAAAGACCCTGATAAAATAAAAAGTAGCAGTTTCTACTCTGTGTGACTGTCAGGATGATAATGAGAAGATGAAACAAGCCTCAGTGGGGTGGTAGGAGCAGTCTGAACGTGCAGGCAGCTTGAGGCACAGGCAGGCAGGATGTAGTCCATATCTTTTCATTTTTAGCTGGATGGTGGCTGAGACCTTCTGAATTGTAAAGGTGGTTGTCTTTTGGTTTGCAGAGTCTTGGGAGGAGAAGCAAAATGGTCAGGACCTGACACTTTAAAAAACACATCTCAGATATTTTGCTGCAAATAAGGTGTGTTTTCCTTCTGTTGACTAATCAGTGGCAAGGGATGGAGACAATTGCTGGTGTTGAGGAGAAATAACACCTCTTGGGCTTAGTCAAATGAAAGGGAAAAGTTAGTCCAATACTGTGTGTACTGTTTGCCTATTTTTGTGGGAAAACTTGTGCTACATTTATCTGACTAATAAAGATGTCTGCATAGATACCCCTATCAGTCCCTAATTTTCTCTTTAAAGTCATCAGAAAGAAAGCAAAAGTTCCTGTGTGTCTCTGTCAAAAGCTGCCCAGAAAAGAGATTTCCAGGTTTCCTCTTCCTGTTTTCTGACTCTGAGAGGAGTCCCAGCTGACTGCACATTTCCACTTTGCTAGACCTTGGTGGCCTAGAATGGTGAGGTGAGTCACCATTCCCATGCTCCTGAAGGTAGTTTTTTAATTACTCTAGGATATACCATCAACTGATCATCACACACAACAGTTCTGAGTCCAGGACAAGACTTCCTGAAAAGTGCAGAAAAAAACCACATATTCTATCCCACAATTCATTATTGCAAAGGAAGAAGAAGCTGACTGAATGCACACTTAGTACTTCTTTAGAGATCTTTGCCTTTTACTATATTAAGACCACAGAATCTCTCAAGATTTATCCTTCAGAAAGGGGATTCCTGTCTTTTAGAGAATCTCTCATCCTGGAGATGGGCTACTTCATCACAAATCTTGTTCTAAAAAGTGCTCAGAAAATATTCCTCAACAGCAGTTTTCCTCATTAAATATACCTTTTATTTTACTTCACAAAAGAATGTGTAGTGAAAAATGTTACATCATTATTGTTGTACTGTTTTATTTTAATTATTTTTTTTAATTTTGTGCTTCTTTTTTCAAGTTTGTTTTTAAAACACAGCTTTTGCTTTATCTGTTTAATGAAGTTAACCATGTAACAAGAAAATGTGACTTCTCGTGATGAAAATGATTTCATACAGAAATTATTTTGTTACAAATATCTATTGAAAAGGCCATAAATATAAACACACACACACAAAAAAGAACAATATAAAATGGATACAACTTCAAAACATAGTTTCCTTTTTTTCTAGAGATGATTTTTTTTTCACAGCCTTCTTTGTCTTGTTTTAGTTTCACAATGAAGTAAGGGAGAATGAATTACAAAATAAATTAAGAAAGGTGTACACACAAAACCTTGTAAACATCACCTACTTAGTTTGCTTCACTACATTGTACACTGTAATACAAAATTAAATTTAAAGAAGCTTCTGAAAGCTTCTGAAGAGAATATCACCAACAGGATATCCAGTTTTCTTTGTTAGGGAGAAGGAAAAGCTGGTCCTTTAGAGCCTAACAGCAGATCCAAGCACATTGCAGTGGAAACTACCTGAGAAACATAATAAAGGGATTGTTCCTTCTTTTTGCATCTTGTCAGTCTTGTCAGAATGTCTTGTCAGAATGGGTGATGATACAGTTTCCAAAGTGAAAACTACTTACACATATTTGTCCAAAAAAGATTTGGACCACACTCACCCATTCCAGTGTCATATGTTTCTTTCCTGATTTCTTTCTGGGAAACACATATTATAGGCCCAAAACAAAAAGCAAATATCTTTTCCATTCTGATTATTTATGCTGAGATCTGGGAAAGTGCCTCAGTTTCATACTGCCCTTTTCCTAAGCACTGTCTTTCAGCAGGGTGATGTACTGGGAGAGCAGAGCTTCTGCCTGAGATCAGTGGAGGAAAAGGGAACATCTCCCACCTTTGTGGAGTTATCACAGCCACGACATCCTTTGAAACCAACCTTTTCATTGCAAGTCTCCTGTTCAAGCACTGACTCATCCCAAACCTGCTTAGCTGATGAAATCTGACAGCATCACAGCTTGAGTTGGCCCAACCTATTTAGCTTATGAGATCTGACAGGATCACAGTTGGAAATGCCCCAGGAGATCTGATGGGATCACAGCTTGAGGCTTAGCTATAGAAACAGCACATATACATTGATCCAAAGTTTGCATAAATCTTAAAACACACCCTAAAATGAAATCTTCTCCTTAGCTTTAATAAAAATAAACAATACCAAGTATAAACTTTTATAACAGTATATTATACTTCCTTTTTTTTAAAAATTTCCTTTTTTACTGTCAGTATGCACTTCATAAAACATAAAAATCAACCTGAAAACAAATTAAAGGATTCTCTGAGGATTATTACCTGAGCCACCAAACCTAAGGGCATGAAGATGCTTGAAGTTTACTAGCAGTCTTTCCAGCTGTCAGAATTTCTTTATCTTTTAGTAGGCCCATTTGTAGGGTGTGAGATCAAACCATCCCTTTGTCAGAATATCAGATAAATTTCACCTCAATCCTGGTAAGGGTATAAAAAGTGGTTGGCACTTTTTTGTCATAACACTGATTCTCTCTGTTTTATAATTGGTATAATTGTATGTATATACTGCTTTATTTTATGCCAGGAAAAAGCAATTAAATATTACCAATATACTTACCTTTCTTTATTATACCTTCCATAGGCCAACTTTATGGTTATAACTTCCATTTGCTTCTCAGAATATGATCATGAGGATCTGAAAGGTGAATTTTTGAATGTGAATGTCATGTAACTCCACATTTATATTTAGGAGTCAATAAACACAGCTTCTTCCCTTCTTTTATGCTTTCTGATATTAGAAAACAAGTTCACAAGATATTTGAGAAATTCAAATGTCAGTGTGTAGCTAGGAATGCAGGAAGTTTCAAACAACAACAAAAAAATGAACAAACAAAACAAAAATCAGAAGTTAACAAAAAACTAAGACAAAACTCTTAATATAACCAAATATAAGTTAAAGTACTTTTAAAAGTGAAATATAATTATAATAAGGACACTTACTCAAATAATGACTAATGTGTAGAGTTGATGTATTAAAATTGCAGACAATCATTATAGTGATTTTGACTTCCTCTTCCTCATTGCATTACTTTATTTTACTGCAAGACTGCCTAAAGTCCTTAATCAAGGACCAGACCTGTTGCACAATAAACCACATAAAACAAAAAAGCAGAATGTAACTAGCTCAGAGACAAATCACCTCCTTTGCTTTCTAGTTTGGCTAAATTAATTCAGAAAGGTCCTTTTTAGTCAAGTCATCAGCTGAATTTTCTTGATTTCATTAAACCTTCATAATATGTTGCTTCATTAGTTGATAATAGCAATTCACAATGCTTACTTGAAGTATTCAAATTAAATGTGAAATATTTTTGGACACCTGAGTCACATGGGGAACATGACATGGAGAAATGCTGAGTAGCTCATTGACAACAACCTGGGAAACATCTTCAGATTGGCTTGCTTTCCACTGTAGACTAAAATACCTTCTCAGCACTTGAAACTCAGCTAAAGTTCATGGAAATCAGGTCATAAAGACTTTCCTTGTCCATCCATCTAAAGCAGTGTTCTTCAACATTTTCAGGTTACTGACCCGCCTTATCAAGTAAAAATTTTCTCTGACCCTCTTACATTAACTATGAAAATAGGCGTACATAATGTATTTATGATAACAAAGATATGCCTGTATAATTTAGTTGTGTGCATGTTTCAAGAGGTCGACAGAGAACGCTTGACCTTGAAGAGGAAGGGTGACTGTGGGAGAGTTTCCTTTTCTTTGTTGATGCAACAATTTTAACAGCTTCAAGCTGACATTGTTTGTCTTTCGTGACCATTGTGTCACAGTCCAGAACATATGAAGTAATCTAAGGTGGTCAGTAAATATTCCTGTGTAAGTTTTCTGGGTAATAGCTTTCCTGTCCTAAAATACATTTGAAAAGTATGAAGAGAAAAAAAAAAGACTTTTTCAAATTTGACAAAGTGATTCTTATTTCTGTCTTCTTTCTTTGGCCATAAATTGTTATGTTTCATTCAAGAAAGAATTTTTAATATATAGAAATTTTCATTGTAAAATTGTCAACATTTTTTCCCCCTATCTTAGGAACAGTTTCTTGAAATTAATAGTACAAATAATTAACTTGAAAACACAGTTACAAACTTTTTGGCCTAGAATGTTTCGAACTCATGCACGGCTGTGTCATTTTCCTGACATGTGTGTGGTATTTGGAACATAATTGCATTTAAATGTTGCATGAAGTTCATCAAAATTGTATCATAATTTCTTCTTTCTAAAGCTTTTCCATATTCCACAATTCACTCTGTGTAGGGAGACACAAGCAGTCTGCAGATTTCCTATTCCTCTTCACAAACAAGAAAGCTGAGGTGGGTAGTTTAGTAGGGGCTGCTGAGATGGACCAAGTGTTTGAGGCACTTCAACGTACATATATCCATCCAAAGATGTAGGGTAGTCAAATAGACTTCAAACCAAGCAAACAAATAAAAAAAAATAAAAAAAATCATTTAGCAGAACAGTTGTTTTAGAGGTCTGGAGATATTCATGGCTTGATTTATGCCTTCTAACCTAGACACTCATAATGCAGATGTTGGTGTCTGTTGAATTCCCTAGGCTCTTGAGAGGTGTGATGCATGTCAGATAAAGTACACAGCTAAAGTAGATCAGATGAATTGCTCCCTAAAAGAGCTCAGCACCCCGGCTCACCGCCACGAATGACTGCAGAGCCTGGGGTGACTCGCGCAAATGCAGAGCTCTGCCGATACCTGAAGCCAGATGAGATGAAGCCTGGACTGGGATAATCTATCAGAAAATATATGTTAAACTCCCTGCAGAGTTTCAGACACCAGAGAAAACATCACTTATACCAGATAAAGGCTGGGTTTCATCCCTTTTTGTGTCCTGCATAGGAAAGAAAGTCAGCCGAAGGAAGGGTGGTCTGAGCGTCGCTTCCACAGGAGCCGTACGACTTCTAGAAGTGAATTGTTTGAAAAATGATGGTGCATAAGTTTGTGAGGCTCAAGGGCAGTAGCTTACCCAGTGTTAGCATAGCTGACATGCTGACAGTTTATATGGAATTTATGTGCCCATTTACTCTGCTTTTTATGGGAAAATATGCTGTTACGTTACAGCTGCCACATCACATGCTACTTATCCTGCCTCAGAGCTACAGAGCACCTTCCTCAAGGAAATATACATACATCAAGAGGTTATGTATTTTTAAACAACATTGTAAGGAGGAAATAATAAAATATGCATTATACTGCATACTTGCAGCTTTTAATTTTTCTATATAATTTATTTAGCAGTTTTAACTTATACTACAACCATTTGCAGTTGTTGTTTTTTTTTTCCCATTCACATATTTGGAATGAGATAAAGAAATTGTCAACAAGGTAGTATTTTCAAAAGGACAAAAGAGCCCTATGAAAATCTATGGAGGTTCCACAATAACACAACCATAAGAGGAACAAACATTTAAAACAGGGCTGATAAAAGATGCTCAACAATGCTGACTAAGAAAGTATATCACGTGGTAAATTGGATAGGAGAAGGCTGGGATTAGTGACAGGAATTAGTCCAATCTTCCAATTAAAACAAAAAGCAACAAAAAGAAAAAGAAATAATACTACTTCCATTATACAGTCTACTAAATTATCTTGCTGATATCCTTCCTCATTCACCTTACAATACATTTTTTTTGCCTGGAACTATTCCATTTTCTCATTTCAGTAGAGGAATAACTTGAGAAAGTTGCTTTATTGTCCTGAAGTGATGCCTTAAAACTTGTTTCTGTAATGATGTGGGTAATTACTTCCTACAGAGGTTAACATGAAGAATAGCCAAAAAAAGGCTATTGCTAGAGTGTTATTGCTTTCCATAGAACTAATGCTGGTTTAGTTAGAACATTGATTTTACTTAATAAAACCCCTGTATAATGTTTTTGTTCTGCCAGGGGATGAACCAGGACTTCATATACCTGAGACCTGGGGATGAAAATTCACCATTCTGTCTCTTCCATGGCTCGAAGGAGGAAATAGCTATACATTTCTATGCACAATCCAGTGTGTGAAAGCGATTAAAAAAATCATTAAAAAACATTCAAAGAACGTTGTTTCAAAAAAAATATATATAAAAATGCTGAGGGATGAGGTTTGTCACTATTTAAAAACAGCTCCAGTGCTGTGCCCAAGTGTCAGGCCTAGGTGTACATCTTCCTCAAGCCCTCAGGATTGTACCATTCTGAAAAACACCGATTTTGCAAAGGAAAATACTGAACTTAGGAGATCACCTAAATTATGCAAGACTGGGGGCTGAAAATCTCTTTTTTCTCTGAGGTAAATATTGTGTTCTGCTAACCTGAAAAGCTCATGTTTCTGTTTTTTCTTTTTTTTTTTTTTTCCCTCATCTCATGGGATTTTCTGGTATCGAGAAGATAACCCTATTTGGAGAGAGCAGAACCTTTGCTGAAAATATGTGTATTCACCTGATACCCACTTCAGAATTTTTATTTTTTAAAACAACACCCTAAATATTTTCTGAAGGGTAACTAAAGAGACAGAAGACAGAGATCATCCATGTGAGTTGCAAATATAAGCTGTATTAAACTCTGCCTACTTCAAATAAATGCTTTGATTAACCTCATGTTGCTTGCTGACTTTTTATTGCATATTAAACAGCAGTGGACAATTTTCTCAGGTTTGTTATTTTTTAACTTTTTTTCCTAAGTAGAGAAGAACTTTTTTAACCATACTCTTTTAACCATCAGATGGTAGCTACCAAATTAATTTAACACAGGTTGACACTCTATTTTTCAAAGTTTATTGTTTACAGGATGACAGAAAGCATTAGGCATGCTTAAAAACAACATTCCTTTGGTCCTGAGTCAGAGAGCTGAGAAAGACTTCTTAACCAGTAAGTTCCAAGACCAAAAATAGATTCAATTATACAATATACATATATATCCCCTTTGCAAGGGAAACTAAATAAATTCATTATTCATGTCCCTCTAAACTAGAGACAATTACTAAAGGAGGATATGGGTAACATTGTACAAGAGACTCTTTGAACCCAGAATTTAGGGACACCTAGGTGAGGTCTCTGAAGAGAGGTCATATGAAGTTTTTATGATGAACAAAAAGGAAGGATAAAATGAGCAGATGGGTAAAACAGATTTTACTATATGTAGTATCAAGAATCCTGAAAGGAAGATAAAGAAAATAGAGTAATCTGTGGTTTTAACTTGCCTTTAAATGCTTGAGTCCCCTTACCTGCAGAGTGTGGCCACTTCCATTCTCTGAAAAAGATGATTCTCCACCTCCCTCTTTTCTCCCAGTTTACACTTCCTTCCCAGCTGCTTAATAATACAAGGTCTTTTCTTCATCCCAGTACTGAAGTAATGAAGAACCACTGATATTTGTCCCCCAGGTCAGAAATTCATTATGAACCTCCCCACCATCAGATGAATTTTGCCATCCAGCCTTTAGTCATCTATTAATTATACACTCTTTTCTCTCACAACACCACCTGCCATAGCAGTGTCCTAACATCCATTTTACAGAGGGAGTTTAACTACAGCGAGAATAAATGTCTTATATCAAGCCACAAGTTGCCTGTACAGCTGACACAATTCTTCTGGCCAACAGATCCTAAGATTTGTGATCCTTTTCCTTGCACCAGTGTCCATTAGTACTCCACTGACCAACAGACCAGGAAAGAAAAATAAAAAAGCCTCTGTCATCTTGTCACATCTTTTCTGCACAAAGGCTGAGGCCCAGAGCAATGACCCTGGAAAGCAAGAAAAAGCACTGATAGAAACACCTGGCAGAACTGAAACCAGATGCAATGCTCTTTGGATATAATTGGAAGCTGTAATGCAGATTTCACAAGTGGAAGGCCTAGTTTATTATAAGAAGCAAGGAACCAAGGCCACTAACTGCTGTCAATAAAGAAATCTTGACTCACTTTAGCAGAGGACTTGTATAGTTTTCCAAAATATGTGTGGCTGACTTTTTGGTTTCATGTTAGACAATTGCCTGTTCAGTAACGTAAGTGTGTGCAGTTTTGCTTTGGTTTGGTTTGGTTTGTTTGTTTTTGATTTGGGTTTTTTATTTTTTAGTTATGTTTTGTTTAATTTTGTTTAGTTTTGCTTAGTTTTTCTTCCCTCAGGAAAGGAAGAACCCACACAAAAGGGAAAAGAACTTCTTCATGCTTAGAGAGATGGTTTGGAGAGGGAGCTAACAGTGTAGGGTTAACAATTGTACTTGATGATCCCTTAGTGATTCTGTGATTCTGTATTGTAAGACAGCTGCCTAATTGTCCATCTTGCATCACTAGAAATTAAATTTTGGGGGTTGGCTGCACTCAGTGGAGAGACCAAGGGAACGTCACAGCAGTTCTGTGCAGGACAGGGGAAGGTTCAGAGGAGAACATGTAGACTGAGGCTAACAAAGTTGGCAGGGGGGGAAAAGAGCTCCATATTTGGATGAAATCTATCAGATTCTCAAAATTAAGAGTGAACTGTGGAGTGGATCTGACTCATATCCTGGGTTTTGAGTGATTTGTTACTCTGGAGAAGTGGCAAGCCCTTCACTTCCAATTTAAACCAGGAATGAAAGCTCTCCATTTAGGGGATCAAAGTTGAATCAGAACTGCCTGCATGCTGCAAAAGATAAACATGTTTTCATTAATGTTTCTAGCATAAATGAGATCACCAATAAAGAAAATTATAATAAACTAGCTTGGATTAAAGTTTCATTGTTATTGTTGCTGCTGTTTTATTAAGCTGCAAGATACAACAACTCAAGCATCTGATATATACCCAAAATGACCAATGTTAAAGTAAACTCATTTGTGAGAAAGGCAGGAAAGAGATTGAGTTATCCATAAAATATCCCAAAGGAATAATTTTGAACTCATTCAAACTCTTTAGTGCACTCACTTTAAACTTTCCAGATAGTTAAATCTTCCCTTTAAAATTAAGTTATTCGATTTTCATTAACAGGTATGGCCTGAAATTTGAAAAATTATTAGTAATTCAAAATATCCAATTTTATACATAGCCTATATTCCCATGTGCTGAAAAGTAGGCTCATTTAAATGGGTTTTACCTGGAAATAAAAACAGTCAAAATTAGTAGAGCGTTTGAAAATTTAGATTTAAGTTTGATTATGCTTTTAACGAAAGAAATGAATACATTTCATTACAGCTTTTACTGAAAACTGAATTGAATCTTTACTTGGAGGCTATAATGACATTCTTGTTCCATAAATGTTATCTTGTAATTTTCTTGTATTTGCCTGTCAGGCTGCTACCCATTAAATTAATTATCTAAACTATTTGATGCAGGACTGCCTATTTTTCCCTATTGTACCTTTGCTGTAGTGGAACTGCAATGTGAGAATAGAGCCCATAGATGTAAACAATAAGCAAAACTCCTAATGATGGCAATGATAAGGGTGATAACATTTTATTTGCTTTTAGCTAGCAACTTATATATGAAGTAAAGAAAAACATAAAACGTAAGCCTGGCCAACTTGGATTATAATTAGACTCTGATGATATGTTTACTCAAAATAATTAGTCACTGCATAATGTGTTATATTAGAGCTTTTACTTCTTGTGGAAAAGTATTGAAAAAAAAATCACAAAAACCTAAACAAACAAACCTAAAAAGAAAAATAAAAATACAACTCCCAATCAGCTAGAAAGGCACTGTGAGATTTCCAGCCTTTAAAGAGACCGAAAACATAATCCATGCAGACTTCCCTGAACATTAATGGACATTCTATTTGCCAGAGTCATATTATAATATATTCTTTGTTCAATAACTTAGGAGAAAGCAATCAATACACGGACACTACAGGCTCCTAGTCTCAGGATTCCCTACAGGGCTTTTGGCCTCTCCTGTAATGGGCTGTGTTGTTTTTAGTGCTGCAGTGACATCATTTAGCTGAACATGACACTTCCTTCACTCATCTGCCATGAGGATGTTTGCCAGTCAAGAGGAGAAACATTAAATGGAATAAAACTAGAGGAGTTAAGATGAAAGGCATTTCCCAAAGGCACAAGGAGAGGCTTCCAACAATACTGCAAACTGAGATTTAGGAGAATGTACAGTCAGCAGCCAGATTAAGGTAGGAAAAGATATATATAAAGCAGATTCATATTTAACTCATATAAAACTGCCTTTGTTCTTCTCATAGATGACAAAAAAGGTAAAAGGCCTAAGGATTGTCCCATTTCTTTTGGGGGCCTTTCCAGACACTGAAAACGTAGATGAAGAGATTAAGTTCCCTCTCAGTCTCAGTTTATCGTGAGGAGTTTGTATAAGAGGAGAAGACTGGAAGTGGAGAGGAGGGCTGGCCACAACAAAGTGTGCTATGGCTGTTTTCTGCCCTCTGTAGTGATACAGGGAATGAGGAATTTATTTGAGCTGTCCTGAACCTGCTTTCTTCCACAGTAAACCACTAAGGGAAACTCATAACTGCCTCAGGCTGTAATAACATAAGCAGTTCAGTATTGGAAAAGGCATGGGCAGTGCAACCTCTTGATTTGCTCTTGCTCCACGTCTTATATTATGAGTGAACATATGCAGTAAGACAAGGAAACTTATTCCCTTGAAACCAGTTAATTCCTCTTTACTGTCTGCAGTCATCATGGAACTTGTTACAGGAAGGGACTGGAGCAATTTATCAATACCAGAAGTTAAAGAACTCTCGGCTGGCAGATACTCAAGCACTGAAATGATTTGGTCTGTGCAATTAATTTTTAAATGATAGTTATGAAGGCTGTGGGACTTAGGATCAGTGATTTGCATTTCAATAAATGCCAGTTCAGAAATTCTTCAGTGTTGCTGGAGAGCAACTGATGGCTTAACAAACTTTATTAATTTTCAGTTGACTGTTTATTGTGGTTCCACTTTGAAATAAGATATGGATCAATGCTCTTCTTGGCAATGGTCAAAACTAAAAGGGTTGGGTTCAGACAAATATAGAAGTTTGCATATGTGCCCAAAGCCCATCAAACAGGCTGGTCCTGATGTCTCTGGTTTTGTAAACTTAGCAATGGGCCTTATGTCAGTGCAGTTTATATACAGATGTCTGGGCATTATGAACTGTGCTCATGTGGTTATCTTCTGATACATGTCCATTAAAGCTTATTGATGCAACAGGATGTCATCTATGCAGCAAGCACTTATTCAGACTCTCATCATTATTAGGCACCTGCTTTAGCTATTAAATCAAAAATTCATAAATGCTACATTTGACCATTTTCCAGATCACATTTTTATTATGTAATATTTTTAATTACTAAGTAAAACTATGCATGCATGGACCTACTTACAGGTAGTGTCTCTAGGTGTGAGAGGGAATGTCTTTGTCATGGGTTGAAGATGACTTGTCCATTATCCTGTTGTACAGCTTCTTGTTCCTTAACTCCCAATTTCCTTCAACTGCACAGAAAACTTATGCAGACCTCATGTTTCTCAATCCTTCAAGTAAGTTTGAAATAACTGTGTGCACCACTAGTTTCTGTTGCAGAGTTAATTTTTCCCTATGCACTAACATGGCCAGGTGTTCCTTTGGGATCTAAGGCTTATGCCGTAGCTAAAGCTCAAGAATACCAGTTCCATTTTCTTAGGATCAGCCTCTCTATGGATGCCATGATCTTGCATTTTTCAGTTCACCTTTATACGCCAGAAACAATTAAGCAAACATTTGTTTCATACATGGTATCCATAAAATCTCTAGCATCACAGAACTGCATTATTATTTCCCCCAGAAAAAAATTCTAAAAAGAGAATAATATATATAGATATGTGTGTGTGTGTGTGTGTGTGTGTGTATCTATATATATATAAATGAAAACCACAATATATAAATTTACATTTTTTATAAGTTTGCAAGGATTATTTACCTTTATTAAGAAGAATGGATATACTGATGCATGGGAAAATTGGGAAACTTTAATTTTTTTCTCTAAATCAAATTTCTGTTAAAGAAAAAGAAAAAAATTTCTAGTCACTATCTTGGGGTGCAATGTAAGATGTAACCAAAAGTGTGTATTCTGTTACCTGCTGTTAAAACCAGGTGGGGCAGTGTTCTTTATCTCTTCCATGACCCATCCCTCGTAATTGGGGGGTCTCTTCTGTTAATGGGCCATTGAGTCTCACTGCAGGACTGATAAAATTACATCACCCCATTGGGAGATGCTCCACCCAGGGGGAGGAGCCAAGCATTCCTACCTGGATGTAATCTGAGACTCAGAACACCACTGACAGCCTTTCTCTGCTGGATTCCCAGAGGAAAACAAGACCCGTCTACACCACCAGACTTTCATAGAAAAACTACACCCTGTTACAAGATCATTGCCTCAACAGAACCACATCTGTCACTCCAGGAGGGCTGCAGCCACCACTTAATTGGATTGCTACCAACACCCTGACCAACAGGGTTTCAGGGTGTATCCTGACTCTGTCAGTGTTTTTGTTGTCGTTATTGTTTTTTGGTTTGGTTTTTGATTTTTTTTTTGAGGTTTTTGAGTTTTTTTGGTACTACTGCATTTTTAATTTTCCTAGTAAATAACTGTTATTTTTATTCCCATATCTTTGCCTGAGAGCCCCTTGATTTCAAGATTATAATAATTCAGAAGGGGGAGGGTGTTTACATTTCTCCATTTCAAAGGAGGTTTCTGCCTTCCTTAGCAGACACCTGTCTTTTTAAACCATAAACTATAAGTTGACTAATGGTGGAGTGAAAAAACACAAAACTTTTTTTCATTCCCTATATTTCTTTCCACCGCTAAAAAAAGAGAAAATATTTAATTTTAATTATTTTGGCAAGTATAAAGGCTACTTTTTCAGGAAAATTTAGCTCTTAGCATGATAGACTTTTTTGAAATGCTAGTCCTCATTGCATGAATTAATTTCTTTTGAATATGATATTAAACACTCAGGAAAAAGAAAGATGAGAGGGAAAGAGCATGAAAATATGTAGTCACATGCATACAAACATCTCATGAAAATATGGGTAAGTATATATATGAGTATATATACAAGTCATGCTAAAGTTCTGATATGCATATATTCAAGCATATGCTTGCCTACACTAAAATGAAAGTTGTTTTTTTTTAATTTCAAGTCGAGATTTCAATACAATCAAAGTGAAAGTTAATGTAATGATGCTCTTTTTCATTAAGAAAAAATTGTAAACACTTCATCTTTGTTCCGTAGTGCAGAGCTTTGTGAGAACTAAAATATGATAGTTTGCTGTTACAAGATGCCTTAGAGGCAGAGCATAAACAAACATCCTAATCAGTAAATTGAAAATTAGAGTTCATTCTTTTTCTTGCCCTTAATGATTGCAATTCCACTGGCAGGTATTCAGCTTCATATTCATATTCAGCTCAGTGAAAGCAGCATCACACCAGTGGACTAGTCGGATGACTAGTTTCTCACAAAATGTTGTGCTGAGGGCTGAGTCTTTGAGACAGCAGCTTCCTTGACAGGCACTGCCAATTTTTTTTTTTTTTTTTCTCAGCCTGTGCAGAGGTAATGCCTTTTAGGCAAAACACACTGCACCATGAGGCTTAACAGTCCATTCCAGCAATATAAAATGCACAGGAATTATGCTGCAGAAATTCTCATTTGACCCAAAGTTACCAGCAGTGAGGAGAAAGCAGAGAGCAAGACTAGGCAGCTCGGTTGAAGTGGGGAGAATGGGAAGCCCTGAGGAACACAGTGTAGGTTTTGCTCTGTCATTTGTCTTGGACCATCTGCCTGACCCAGCAAAGCCAGTCCCTCGGGAGACTTTGAATATGGACATCAGAAATGGCTTCAGAAATCTTTCTGCTCTGAGGCTGGGCTTCCAGCAAGAACTTCACTGGGCAACAGCAACTGTTCTAGATAATTTCCAAGGAGAGCCTCCTGTGAGACTGGCAATGAGACCAACTTTCGATGTGCCCATGTAAACAAATTACATGAGCCAAAAAATAACTCAGAAAAATAAGACAAAGTCAGGGAGTTTGTGCAATCCATTGCCACAGCTGAGCTGGGGGCCACAGCAAACAACTCCAGGCTTTTGGAGAGAGGTCTGGAACATCTTCATGTGCTGAGAAAATATCTTAGACCACAAAGAAAATACTTTGCACACACACATAAGCTGTTGTGGTGGAACACTATGGGGGGGCATGCAGTACAAGTAGATTATGTTTTTCATTTAGATTGGCATTTCAAATGTGGTTTATTGTCTTACATTATTTACAAACCTTTTCTGAGTATTTAACACTGCTTTCCACTTTCCACTTGGAAACTAAGTCGAAACTATTTGGAAATACTTTTCTAGGATTTTACGGTGTGTTAGGGCTAGAGTTTGAAATCCAATCTGGGAAGACAAAGCCCTTTCCTGTACTTCCATATAGGATTAACACAGGGGCATGAGGAAGAGAGGTGCAAGCAGAATATCTCAATACTGGACCTGTTACAATCACACCCCTGTGTCCATGGGGAAAAAAAGATACTTGCAAATAATCTAGTATAAATAAAAGAGGCTGTAGCTGTTTTCAAACCATGTGACTTAGATAATGCACCAATTCTCCTGTCACAGCATTTTTAACAGGATAGAGAAGCAATCTTATTTAAACGGAGTGTTAAAATTTCAGACTCCACCTTCTGCATGAGAACTGTCTAGCTTTAAAAGTCCATCCTTTTTTCTAGGGGTGCTGCCATCCTGAACAAATGAGGCAGAAGGAAATAACTGGCTTGATCATGTCAGGCAGTGAGTAATGCTGATGTCAGACAACGGCTCTGAAAGATGCTGAAATTGTAAGACTCGGTGATTTTGTGGTTTGAAATGCTGAGTAGAGGGATAGTGGATTATGTAGCTGAAGAACTGCTGAAAACGAGTTGTCTTGCTTGTGTCAAAATCTCTCCTATGATGAGCTTGGAAACTTCATCATGAGTCTCAAGAAAGCCATTTCTTTTGCTAATTATTTCCCTCAACTGTGCATCCAAGTTAATGTGTCATTTGAGATTCAGATCCTCCACACATACACAAGACTTGAATAACTGGTTGAATGTAAACACAGGGTCATACAGACCTGATCTTCAGGAAAAAAAATTATTTTTTGCTGTTTTGTGAAGTCATCATGAAAGGAAATGGTGCACCACTGCCAACATGAGACCTGAAACTCCATATACCTGAAAGCCTTGGTCAGAACCACCCTTCTGTCTCAGACAGCCTATACTACTTTCTTTTTCATTCTCAGTGGGTGCCTTGATTGAGAAAGAGGTCCAACATTTAACCTAAAGCTGTCTCTCTCAACTGACCTCCAAGTAATTAAAGTTTATGTTAACTTTTAGCAACAAATCTTATTAACCTTCTCCACTTTGATGTTTTGCATTCTTCTAGTATCTTTCATCTAAAAGAGATCAAGCTCCAAGGAAAAGACTCAGGTTGTCCTAGTATTTTTTTCTGACTAAAAAGCCCAGAAAAGCAAATAACCAACGAGAGCCCAGAACCATCCTGTATTAAAAACAGGAATCTTTCATTTTGTTATCACATGAAAAATTCAGGATAATTTTTTAGTCAAATGATTGCCCTTTTTCTTTTTTTTCAACACAGTTACAGTGATGAACATTGATCTGAGTCATCTAGGCCACACATTCCTTTTCTCTTGATAGCAAAGAGCATGATAATGATCTCTTTTCCACAGTTAAAACCTACAAGAATGTCTGCACTGCAGATTTCACAATACTGTAAGGGTCTCTGAATCAGCATATAACAGAAATTAAACCAGAAACCATGTCTGCACACTAATCTACATTTTACCTGCACTCTGCCTTCATGCAGTATGGCTTGCTGGCCTTTCCCCACAGCACACACCACCTGTTGACTTTGCTCACTTTTCTGCAGGTTCAGCTCACTCTTTGCCTTTTTTTTTTTTTTTTCCTGTCTAGTAAAGAGGATGATAATGGGATTACCTCCCTAAGGCAACACTAAATAAACAAATTTTCCATGCAAGATATTTGAATGCAAAATAGCATTTTAGCAGCAGGTGCTGACTGAGGTTTGGGTTAGTGTTGTCTAGGTTAAAGAGGAGCTTTCCTCTAGAAATAGAGGAGCTTTCTGGAAATAGAAAATTGTTTCATCCTTAGTTCAGGTGCACACAGCCCTATTTTAGGGCAATGTGTCGCCAGATTTTTGATAGAAATTCAGCTTTGCATGGAGCCAAATATGCAGCAAGCATTGCCATGCCACTAAGTAATGAAGAAGATGTGTAAAACTGTTGTTCAGGTGCATAAGTGTAAATCCTGGTCTGGGTGTGTTCACCATGTAGGAATTGCTTACGTGACCCTTACAGGCAGGTTTCAGTGGCTGCCCTTCCCAGAACATTCACTGACCATTGCTTTTACCCAGATTTGGAGATGCAAAGGTAAACCCACTTATACTCGGAGAGGTTCACACTAGATAACAACATGAGTTCCACAGCAGTTTAAGCAAGTCTAACACAATAAACAACGAAGTACAAATGTAACGACAACAAGCTGACAGTGCCTGCTGATTTTGAGCCAGCAGTTGCTTTTTTTTCCCCAAGATAAACCCTCCAACTTGAGGAAACATTTCATTTATGACAGAGCAGTGTAGTGGTGGCAGCAGCCAACTTTCAAAGCAATTATTGCTGTTGAACTGAAGTGGGCCTTAAACATTTCATTCAGATCGATTTATTCAAAAGTGTTTAAGGCTCAGCCAAGTTTACTACTGGTGTGGTCACAGGACACTTTATGGTTTATCATAATGTTTGATCGGTTGCAAAGGGACATGAAAAGAGGGGAAATGCAAAGGAGGAAGAAAAAATCTGTTGGGTGTTTTTTCTGTGGTCGATATTTCCATTTGTGGAGCCATTTTTGTGGTTGACAAGAGATAGAGGAGGTTGGGGGAAGTCTGGAATGCAAGGCAGAATTAACTGTCGAACATCTTCTCTATTCTCCAGTGGAGGGTTAAACTTTATGAAAGATTTTAAATCTTTTCCTTCTGAATTTTGAGTCTTCTTTTTAATTTTTTTCTTTTTTTGTTCTTCTTTTTTTTTTTTTTTAATTTTTGTCCAGCCCTGTCTCCAAAGAAAGCAATAAGCCTGTCAAAGAAGGAATTAATTAAGCAAATCAATCAGTCAGTTTTATTAAGGAATTACAAAGCCCATGTGCAGCATTAATTATTCAGATAATGGGACATCTCTAAGCCTTTCTTCTCAATTATTGATAAGCCGCTATCTATCATTCTGACTGTTTTAGTACTGATTTAGTTGTGAATGAAGCCAGGTCATTGAGCCATAGCATATGCCAGTTATGAGAGTTGCTAGATGACTAGGGGCAGAAGAGAGAGAAAGATGAGAAGTATCGTTTATTTCCATCCACAGTGATTGCACGTATTAAATGTTTCAGGGCACGTGTCTTCTTCTGAGCTGCAGATGAAAGGCAAACTGTCCCTCCATGCTGATATCATCTGGGTGATCACCTTTGTTCAATGAGGCAATACATGCCCATTTTTTCCCGCTGTAATATCCATGCAACTTTTTTTTGTTGACTTTATGTGAGATTCCTCATTAGTTCATAGGGCCTGGAAAAATGAGAGGCCTTTCCACTGTCACAAGAAAAAGTTATCTTTTTGCATCTGCTGATCAAGGCAACTGTTCTCATTTTTCTCTTTACTAGGAATTTCATGACAACTGCTTTAATAGAGAGCCCTTCTGCAGCCCTAGGCATATTTTTCATGCTCACCTCATTAGATATAATATACAGGGAAGTGTTCTTCTACCTGCTTTCATAAGTGAAGAGCAAAGGCATTGACCTCATAATGTTGAAATTCAAGCAATCAAACAACAACTTCTTCATCACTGGGGAAAAGCTTGTACATATAAATAGTTACTGATGGAAAAAAGAATACATAATAAAGGAAACCGTGAATCTCAATAAAATTATCTCATAATTGAGAAAACTCACATTCCACTTGAAAACAACTGCAGAAGGAAGAAGTTTTTTAGGAAATATGCTGACTATTGTACAGTACATAAAGACAACAGGCTTCATTTATTACTGCCCTTCAAATTATGTAGCCATTTCAAGACATTTTCCATTCTTTCTAAACAATCTGAAAGGCTGCCCAATATAGACTAGCTAGTAAAAAAGGAAGGGTATAGAGGGCATAAATCTGGCTTACAGGAAGATTGTATCATCTTGGCCTGTAGTATATTTTCAGGCAAATATTGGTCTCTGGCAGATGGACTATGGGTTTAGTACTTTGAGAATGTTCCAAGAGTCCAGAAAAATATTTACACTGTCCAGCTACATTATCACAGAGGAGGGGGGATGGTTTTTTTTTTCCCCACACACCATCAGCTCCACCCTCTGCCATGGTGTTCTCAGGTACTTAGGAATGAGCTGGGGCTGGGTGCTGTTCCTGCACACACTGAGGTTGTGCCTCTGGGCTCCTCTGTGTCTGTTTCCAGAATACCCAGCCCCTAGCTTTGAAACTGACTCTTCTTATCTCTCCCAGATTGACAAGGAGACAGACATGCTTCAAAGTATAAGCATATCTGCAGTCGTGGTCAGGAGGAAATTTATTGAACTAAATAACTGGCTTGGCTAAATTGACTTTGTGCCATCCTGTGAACACACAGCTTTGGAAGTGGAGTGATGCTACACAGGATTAGAAATGCTAATGTCCCCCTCACAGAGCAAAGACTCCTCATTAAACACTGTGTGTTCTCACAGTGCTTCTACCTTTCCACCTGCTAGATCAACATCAAAACTGGAAGCACCATAGCATTTGCAGGAGGTGAAGCTTAGAGGGGTAGGGTGCCACTGTTTCCATAACACAGAGATGAAAATTCATTGTTACCTTGCTATGCAGATTATTTTTCCTCAGCTCGCAGCTAAGAGCTATGAATAAGACATATTAAAAAAAATTAATAGTTAAGAGTGAGGACTTTTTCTCACTTTGAAAAGTTCTATTTTGGCACAAAACTTGACCTTGAATATGAAGATTCCATCGAAACTGGCATCTTATTTTCAGGTAGAAACCTAGAAGTGTAACTAGCAGCCTAAAGAAATGTTGCTGAAAACAGCTATAAATTCAATTTTACCAATAAGAAGCAATTAGGGTTTGTAAAAGAATTGGATGAAATCTGTGAATTAAAAGCCAGGGGTTCAATGAACAAAGCTTCACAGTTCCTGGCTATTTTTATTTTTTACTCTGTTCAAGGAATGTGCCGCTTTTTGTAACTGTGTGGGCTTTCTGTCTTCCAGTGGTATCTATTACTTGTCCACTGACAGCTGCTTTCTGGCTGTAGCCTTAGGCTCAGCACATACTGCTATCACTTTGCCTCAGCAATGCTGTCCTGCTTTGACTTTTGCCAAAATTGTGTGTTATATATGCTAAAAAATCTCTGCAGCTAAGGAAGAAGGGGGGAAAAAAAGAGAGTAACTGTTCATTATGGTAATGCAGAAATAAGAATAACTTATATAACATATATAGGTGGAGATATGTATATATAACCCCTGAATAGCATTATATCTGACACCAACTGCAGCTCACTCAAGAGCCAAACCCAGCATAGCTCAAAGAGTAACACAGCAGTTTCTTTGGCAGTAACACAGACACTACATCACAACAGTTCACAGGGACACACACTGTCACAGGGCTGTCACCCTTGAGGGTCCATCTCTGAGTGACCAAGTGGTTTTTTGTATGTTTCTACATTCAAAACAAGGAACAAAAAGAGGTATCTCCTCTCTTCTGTGCTTTGTGTGTGAGAGCTGGGGGGATCAGAAACATATTCTTGGTGTGGGTCAGAAGAGAAACATGCACCCATTATGATCCCTTTTTCTTATTGTCTCCCTACCCCCATGAAAATAGAGGAATTCCCCACAATGTGATTTGAGAAGTGGAACTCGGGACAAACCTTGTGCTCAAAAATGAATAGCTGGATCCATGGTCCAGTCTTTCCTCAGCAAGACAGAGCTTCCTGCCTGAGCTGAAACTGCTTCTGATGTGACTCTACCCTGCCTCCCAAAAGGATGTGCAGGAAAATGGGACAAATCATCTCCACCATGGAGGGACCACCAGCAACAGTCAGTCCTAAAAGTTGATGGTGCTGAATTGCTCCTTTCCTGCAGCAGTTCTGGTGCAGTGTAAGCAGCAGTATAAAGTCTGTGTTCAACCAAAACAGAGTCTACAACGATGTCACCTATATCACATCCCAGAAAGAATATTTCCTGAAGTGGTCAAATTAAAAGGGCTGATGTTTCGAATTCTTGAGAGAAAAGTGCTGTTAACTGTCTAAAAACCAGAGCTGGAAGCTTTGTCTAATCCCAAGGATTTTAATTCCCATGTCAGAGTGTTATCTAGCACTGTGCTGGGGTTTGACTCAGCAGTCAGTCAGATAAGAATAACCTCATCACTTTTCTGCATTGCTCATGTAACTGTAGTTCTAGGTTAGTGAAATTCCTACCTAGTGCAAGGAATCCTTTTCTTTAAATGCAGGCTGAATTTAGCTTGATTTAGATGCAGAATTTAGTTAATAAGCATAATTTTTCACATTCCTTATTATGATAAAAATTTCTAGTGCTGTAGTCAGTGGAGAAAAAATATTTTCTCTGTTGTAATTTGCAATGCTCTGATTTTCAGCAAGAAAAAGAAAATGGTGAATAAAATTAATATTTATAGCTGTATCCCTCAGGTGTATCTGACCTGATTATCTAGTCTCAGGACTGAAACTCTAAGGAAGATCACTGCTTCCCTCAGTTTACTCACTAATCAAAGGTGACCAAGCAATAACTCTGGTAGTGCAACACCTCAGACACTTTTACCTCCGTTCCTTTCTAAGAGTCTTATGATTTCCATGATCACACACTGTGTTCTTGTCTGTGAACTTCCTATCAAGCTAAATCAATTTATCCAATATTGATAGAAAGCAAAGGCCTGATTTGAACAAGTTCAGCAGTGCTCAGATGTTCATTATTGTTTCTTTTACTGAAAGACTTGAGCGCATTAACTGCAGAACCATGTTATTGTGTCAGGCGCTTTACAGGCATGGAACATTAAAACAGTCCCTGCCCCTGAAATACTGGGCAAGAGAAAGGCAAAATCTAAAGAGCTCCTCAGGAATAGTGGGAACAACAGAACACTACTGGTTATTGTTGTGGCTAATGTATTGACTGGCTTTCTGCAAAGGTGTTACAGCAAGTAAGAGCTTTAAGGAGGAATTTGAAAAGGACTGCAGAGATGTTATGGCTCTTCTTTACAGGTAAAGCCAATGAAACCCCATGGGGATAAGTACAGTGGAAAGCACAAAATGATTGAAAATTTCAAAAGCTGATGATGCAGGTTAAACCTGGGTTAAACCACATGCCAATTGGAGGTCAGAATTAACTTCTTGAGAGCAGTGAGAAATTATGTACAGAAACAATCCTGAGCTATGACTGTCTTTTGCACTTCTTGGAAACAGGGAAAGAGTGAAGGTATGAAGGAAAAAGAGAGACAATCCTGTTCACACCCAGATAAAAGGGATATTGTAGAAATTGAGATGCGATGTGTTGAGAGGAGAGGTGAGACTTTTCCTGTGTGGAGGGATGTAAAAAGCTATACTGTGCACCTGATCTGGAAAATGAGTCAGTCAGACGTTCAGAGTGGGTTCTGAGAGCCTGAGTAGATTTCTACTGCACAGATGTCCCACAAGCCCAATTTGCTGGGCTAGATGTAAATGAGCAGGATAATGGACATCCAGAATCTAGTTTTATGGAGCAGGAAGTGGAAGGAGGGCTCAGCATAAGTCCTCACTTCAGATCCAGCCCAGGGCAGAGAGACCAAGGGAAAAATGACATGGAGCTTTCATTTGTGTTTCAAATTAAAATAGACAAAAAGAGTTTTGATTGTTTATCCTCATTATAGCTGAAACAGTAGATTAAAGTATTCTGTATTGATTGCTAGTTTGCCAGTATTTCAGTCTTCAGAACATTGCTGGTTTAATTCTTCATAGAGTGCTTTATTTTTCTTTTAAAGTGGTATAAGCATATCAGTAAATCAGAACTATTTTATTATCTTCAGTTTTCCTCTGAATTACGTCTTCTATTTCTATGCTTTTTTTTTTTTTTTTCTGATGTCTTTCTCCTGCCCTGAATTTTACTAATTTTCATTGTGTCTATTTATGCAATATCCTCTTCCAACTGTCTTGTCCAGATGATTCACTAACAACTGGACTAATGGCCATCTCACTCCTTAGCAGCTGAGAGGGTGAGAGAATGAAGGGGTCAGGCCATCAGCTGCTGCAAATTGGTGCTGCACCATTGATTTAATTGAAATGGTGCCAGTTTACACCAGCCGAGAATCTGAGCCTGGAGCTCTGTTCAGCCCAAGCTCGAGGAAAGCACATCTCCAATCTGTTCACCCACCTGAAGTTTGTTACCTAAAGTCTCCAATCTGTTCACCCACCTGAAGTTTGTTACCTAAAGTATGTTAAAGCTCAAGTTCCCTACCCATTGGCTCTCCAGATGAACAGTATGCAATTAAGGGAAAAGGAAAAGCAGCAGCATCCAACCATTTACTTTCTTTCTCATGACCCTCTCAAAGACACTGGCATCTTCACAATTTAGATATGCACACTTGGCTATGAAAAAAAATAAATCAAGTAACCAGTGAGATCTAGGACACTGCCACAGCTCTACTGACTTAGTTTAACAGTGTTTCTTTAGCACTTCAGTTTGCTGATGGTAAGACTGCTTTTAGTTCATAGCCCCTATATTTACATTAGTGCTGTACCAGACTAAGGAATTAATTTTAGCTACAAACATATAGCAGCTCCCGTAACCCTGCAGGGAGTTTTACACCTAAGTATTTAGAACAATAGACTTGAACTTCCTCTTTCCCCATTAGCTGCTGGAAGGAGCAGAGATAATTTCTGATTTGAGCTGTTTGGTCTAGCCTTTCCCTTTCAACTTCTATTCAAGTGTGACCATTTTGCAAAATTTGTGTCTTTAAGACAGGGTTTTGCTACTGTTTACTGCAGGGAATTATACTACCAGATTATCTTGCTCTGTGGTGCACGTTCTGTTTATTCCCATGGACCGAGTTAAAAAAAAATAAAAAAACACAATCTAAAGTCACATTCTATATTTAATTTTTTGCTTATTTTTACTAAAAGAAGTGCCAAATTTCACTGTATTCAAGGCAGGCTCACGTTTCTGAGAGTTGTCAAGATTGGCCCATGGATAGCAAGATGAGAAACACCTGGATTTTGACATATACATTGATGAAGTACAGACAATATTACAAATTACAGGGAAGAAGAAAAGAGAAGACAACTGAAAAAAAAAACCAACCCAAACCCAAAAACCTGAGGGCCTGCTTCCTTTTTTTTTTTTCTTTTTTTTTTTCTTTGGCAAAAAACCTGCTACAGAAACAAATGTAGATGAGGGGGGCACTGAGCCATATAGAAGTGAGTAATTATCTACAGTTACAGGCCTTATTATCTCTCCAAATGTTTGCTAAAAATTCTATTGGGCAACCATCTGGACCCTGAGCTTTAACAGTGGATACAGAGTGGATTGTTGCTTTAACTTTTAGATGGGAAAATTTCTTTCTTTAATTCTTTCCTGTCATCCTGTGCTAAATAATTTAGTTGAATGTCTCCTAGATAGCTTTCTGAGTCCTCAGAGTCAGTGCATTCTAGATGATATCATCACATAAAATATTCTTTGAAAGTTTATATATATCGGATTTTTTTACCACTAGAGGATCTGAGGACACTTTGCCATCTGTTCTAAGGGTTTGCTAATGCACCTATTTTCTCTTCTATCCCTAACATTCTCTTTTTAAATTACTAGGCTTAATAATTTGCCTAATTGGTAGCCTCCCCCCACATCTGAAATTATATACAATGCATATTGCTTCAACATCGTCTCTGTGTATGAAACCTAGCCGTTCTCCTCTAAGAATTTCCATTGTTACTGCATTGCTGTAGTTTTCAACAGCAAATATAATTTCCTTCATTCAGCCTGTGATAAATAATTCAATAACATATCATCAATAACTATAGACCAGTTGCTTAGCTTGAAACGTGTCTCTACTTTGCTGTGAAGGTCATCACTATCAATTATGCACCTATCTTCCATGGAATGTTTCAATTTAGTATTATAATCATAACAATAAATGATGTTTGTTTTTATGAAGGATATTTCATTGACATAGGTTTTCAACTGGTTTGTTTTTTTTGTTTTTCTTGTTTTTGTTTTTGTGTTTTTGTGTTTTTGTTTTTGTGGTGTTTTTTTTAACTAATTTCCAGATAGGCACTGCAAGACATCCACTTTAACTGTCTTGACCAAAGTCACAATACTGCATGAACAGCAGAACCAGAAATATAATCAGTCACCTGATGTTCTGCAGTTGCCTTTGGATATTTTCAGTGAAATGTTGTGATGACCAAGCTTCTCCCATGACACCGAATCCACATTGCCTCTTCCCCACCAAGTGATGGCTTTCAACTCTCCCCAGTTTCAAGTTGCACAGGGAACCTGTAATGGGATTGCATCACATTTGAATTTACCTTTTGAAATGCAGCCCTCGGGCAGTCTCTGCATTCCTCTAGCTGAGCAGAGATATGGGTGAAACAAGTTCTTGATTTAGCTGCCAATAAGCGTCTAAAGCACTTCATGACTGACAGTCTACAGAGGAGCAGTGGGATTCCATCGGAGCTAACAAGGGGATGCAGTTAAATCATCCTCCCAGCCAAGGGTAGGATTGTTCCAGAAGCAAAGGAAAGAGAAGAACTTGACAAAGTCCTTGCTGTGTCCCTGATTCCCAGCACACCCTTGTCCCAGGTGGGGAAAGGTCAGTGTGCTCTGCACAAGGTGCAGGATCCTACTCCACCTCCATCCTCAGGCACCCTCTGGCATTTCCCAGCTCTCTTCCCCAGCTGAGGGGAAGGAAACTAAACAAGGTTCACACACGTGATTTGTCTTCTTCTTAGTCAGAGGTCTATTATAAATCAGAATGGTAATATTCTATATATAATTCCATTTTCCTACTTCTCTCTTGCTGCAGTATTTTTCTACCTATTTTATTTCCACTGCTGTGTTGGTTTTTTGTTTTGTTTTTTTTAAAATCCACCTTCTCTTGTTCCATCTGGTCAGCCTGACTCTTTAGGCTGGTATTAATTATTTTTTTGTAATTGGTTGTTATTATACTGTGTTTCTCTTTGTGGCTTCAATATTTCATAAGCTTGGATTAGTCTGCTTTATCTGAGATCTTTTGCTTACAATATGTAAATAAAAATAATGTTTCAGGAAAAGGTTAGTATTTCCAAACAGGATTTTGCTTTAATTAATCATGGCTAGGATCAGATCTTTGGAGTTATGAAGCATCTCTCACTAATTTTATTAGAAGTAGGTATCTGTTTGGGAGTTCAGAAACAGACTGTAAAATCTTGACCTGAAACCTCCAAAAGAGAAAGTGAAATGCCTGGATGAGGAAAGAAGGGAAGTGTTCCAAGGGGTACAATATCATGGTAAAATACTTGCAAGACTGGAGGGTGTGGGATAAATTCATCTGGATGATAGATAATCCTAAATGGAAGAAGTGGATAACAACTTCACAGCTTTTAATTCTTCTGAGTCTTCCTTGAAACTCTTCCATCAGTAAAACCAATGATTTCTGTACTCCAGAGCATCCTCAACACAGTCTTGGAAGCCACGAGCAGGAGCTCAAAGCAGTAGTTTGCTAGAGGGCTTATCACTTAGCAGTGGCAACAACATTAATGGGAATGAGTGGGAATGGTCAGTACTAGCAGTAACTGATGGTCTCTCAGAGTATGCAAATGTATTATTATAGATATTAGCTGCAGAGAGAATATGGGAAAAAGTGTCATTGGACCAGCTGAAAGGAGTCTGCAATACAGAGGGTAGAAGTTGCAGTAGCAGATCAAGATTATGATGCATTTAACCCCATGTTATTTAACACCAGCCATCACCAGGACATTCAGCCTGGGAAGCACAAATATTACTTTCATCTTCAATTCTCTTTTAACAAGAATGAACTCTCACAGACTTTCCTTTCCCTCCAAATAACTCCCCCCAGCACTCCTGTCCTCCTGACCCCATGGTATTACCTGGCAGAAAGTCCCACAGACTGATGTAAAGAAAGTTGAGAGTAGAAGAACTACTGCTCTGTAGTAGTATTTTCCTCAGCTGTCTTTCAGTGCAGGTGGGTGTACATTTCTGAGCACACATAAGCAGTCTATACACCAGGAATTACACACCAACACCAGTGAGCAGCCCAGGGATATATAACCAGACATATGGCAACATATGTTTGCAGAGAGAAGTGAACCCCAGGCATCCCTAGTATCAAACAGTTTGCTTTAAAATAAGTGCTACGATTTAAGCCTAACCTCTCTCTAATCTCATCATGTGTTTGGGATTTTTTGATGGCTTGCTTGTTGTCTATTTCAGTACCATCTTGTTATTGAGGGGCAAAAAACAAGTGCTTATCACAAGGAGAGCTTTGGAGCCATGGCTTATCACAAACCCAGAATCCATCCACTGATTTGTCTTATTTTTTTCCTCTTTCTCTCTCTCTCGTCTCCTGGTATTCGATGTCCCTACAGAAATGCAGATACGGCCTGCCCAAGGCATGAGCATAAAGGACATATAGGCTGAATGAGGGAAGCTCAGCATATTTTTAAATTAAAAAGAACATCTGCAGTTTTGCTAGCTGGGATAAAAATTACAAGAGCTGTGTATTCTCATGCTTCAGGGCATAAACTGATCAGTACCTAGGGTCAGGTACACCCCAATCTGTCACAATTAGGAACATACACAGAGTTTTAAACTTTCTCTGTAAACAGCTGGTTCTGGCTGGTGTTGCTGACAAACATAGTGGTTTTAGGGGTCCACTGGCTGGATAAGGAACAGGAAGTGCTGATGTTCTATTGCAATTCAGTTTATACAGAACAAACAATAATGTGGCTTGAAAACCCACCTGTAAAGAACTTTTATTGTCTTCCTCCTTTTATATTTACATTAGGAGTCCCCTCTCGTCTTTTCTCTCATCTAGAAGGATATTTTAATCAGGGAGGCCTCTCCCTAAAAGCCTTTTTCTCACCTCTTTGAAGCAGTTTACCAGGCATCTTTCTGTTCCATTTAGCCAGCCCCTGATTTTTTGTTGTTTGCTTTTAGTCCTAAAAGCTGTACCAGAAATACGATTTTCCTTTGTCCCTTTAGATGTTTTGAACTGCAGACAGAAGGAGAGAAGAGGTGATGCGAGGGTTCACTTTTCCTGCCATTTCTAGACATGAGAGGACAGCCTCTCCAGGTAGCTGTTCTCATAAGTGAGGCTGTCTGGACAGGCTAAATGATGGCATGTTGAAATTTCATATGAAGCAGAATGATTTCCATATCTGCAGATCCTCTTCAGTGGCATTAGTTATGCTAATAAAGTGGTGCGACTTTTCTGGCAGTGCTTGAGGCGGCTGCCAGGCTGTGACTGAAGACTCTATCTGGGGAAATAACTCAGCAAGTAAAATTCAGATGGCCGACAACCTGCTCGGGTTCCTGCTCCTCATCCAGAGCTGTGCATGAGCTCTATTGTTGAGCATATAATAAACTGTGCCTAACTCAGACACAACCCCGCTGGCATCTCAGACATTACTTTGCAAAGCTCTTCAGGACACCCCCAGTGTTTGCTTAATTTATGTGCTGATAGGCATTTCTATGACATTCATTGCCAGCGTGCAGAAAAGGCTGGCAAAGTTATTAGGGGAAGCAAGAGGAAAACAAAAGAGAGAGTCAGTTCGCACATTGCGCCAGATGAGCCCACCAGCTGCTGGAGGAAGAGGCATGTGCCACTCCAACAGCAAAAGGAGGCAGGGTGAATGCAAGATGAAGCTGGATGTGAGACTGCATCCTTTCTTTGCACAGCACCAGGGTCCAGAGCCAAGCTGGGTGGAAAGGAATGAGCTGCAGAATTCAAATTCTATCCCTTGTCCCTAAGGAAAGTTGCAGTGCTCTGAGAACCAAAGGGTGGAGTCCTGTCTATACAAGAAATTCCTCTCTACAGAAATGAGCTACATCCCAAGTCTTTACAGCATATGCTGTATTTTAGGGGGGTTTCAATTTTCCTGGTCACGTTTTACAGTTTTCTACTTGCTTGGATACAGAATTTAAAACTAAATAGGGAAATCTAAGGAAGGAACCATCCTCTGTCAGCTCTGCTCTTGATTGTTCTGAAGATTTTATTCATAATATATGGAGAGAGATTTCCTTGTGACTAGTCTTTCATAAGAAGCCATCACAGAAAGATCAGCTGTAGAGTTTGCATTTGTTTAAGGAGTGCTATTCTTTCATTAATGCTGTAATGACAATTGTTCTTCTGTTCAAGTTTGCAGAAAACTAATTTAACAAATGATGCTTTCACGTGTGCAGGATGAGTTTCTTTTCCCTTGGGTGATTTGAAGCTACACAGATGAGAGAGTCTTATCACTTCCTGCTGAGTGCCCTCTTCTTTGGGACAAAACATCCTGTTCTTTTTTCCTTCTGGCTTTCTGGGCTTTGTGGCTTTGTACCTTGTACAGGTAAAGGAGAAAATAATTTTTATTATATCACTTTCTTCTCTTCCAACATTTACCTTTTAGGAAGAAGGTCACCATTTGATTTCTCTAGGCCTGCAAATGCAGTTGTGGGGATTGAAACTCCCCACAGACCTCTTAATGGACCGGCCTAATAGACTCACTCTTAATTTCCAGATGTTAAGGTCACAGAGATGTCAGATAAATACATAATCTGCCCATTCACAAGAGTCTGACTATCTACTAGAGAAGCAGAATAGGCAAAATAGGCATTTCATGAAGTATAAGCATTTCTGGAACAATGTTCATGCAGAAACCTTTCTCCAACAGCAAAAAATGAATTATAGGAACAAAACCCCCTTAAAAGAAAAACCTCTGCCCCCAAGAAAAATAACATCAACAGTACAGGATTGTCCAGGCCTTTTCTTTTCCCAGCTGGTAGAATCTACTTGTATCCCCATAGCCCTGTGTTAGCATTTTGCCAGTGCTAGCAGCAAACTCTCAGATTTGTGTTGAGTTTGCAAGGCCTCAGATCTGTCTTTGTTCTCTTTGAACTTTTCTTGACCCCCCTGCAGCTTTGTTGTACTTGGTTTAGCTGCAACTGCAATTTTTCTAATGACCAGATGGCTATGGCTAATTTGTTTTATTTCTGTTTATCTTTTTATGCTACTACCATGGTTTTATAACTCTAACTCAATGTGATATAGAGAAATTCAGCCCTGGTAAGACAAGAGAGGCCTTAAGAAGTCAGGATTTGGGATGTGGAGGAGTGGGGTGATAAAAGGTGGGACTGGCACTGGAGACTGCATGGCTATAAATAACTTACCAGAGTAAGGGTCACTTAAAAAAATAATGACCTGGAGCTGGATGCAAACAGGTTTGGGCAAAAAAGAGTAAATCATGTCTAAGACACATGGAAGGTTCTGTATCGAGTACATTTGGATGTAGAGATGCAGTCCAACTGAAAAAAATAACAATACTATTGTGCTAAGAAGCACATAAGGATGACCACAAGTGGATCCTAAAGTCAAAAAGAAGAAGCCACAATCACCACCATCATGTTCCTCCTGGCAAAAGCTCCAGATGCTGACAACTCAGCACAACCCCTGCCACACACCACCAGGATGAAACCACTCACCTTCAGACCCAGCAGAGAGGGAGATGTGTGAGCATAACAACAGGGAAAGTGACAGAAACTCAGGTGTGTGTACAACAGTCTCAAGAACAGAACCATTAGTGCAGAAACTTCCCCTGCATAGAAGTGTTCTCTCTTTTTCCACACTAATTAGATGAGGGCTGATAATGATTAAGCAACTAAGATTTTATTATGCTAACAATAAACTCTTGGCTTTATATTTAAGACATGTTTACTGTTTGCCCATAAAAATGATTCTGAGAGTAACGCACTTTCACAACCAACATTTGCCATAATCTATCAATGTCTGGAAGATGCACTTCATAACCAGTTTAGCCTGATGAGAGACAATAAAAAGGATGGTCCTAGTCCCCTGTGCTTAGTACTCGTGGGTGGATATTTCTACCATTTTAGCAGAACTGTGGTCTCTGATAGAGCTGAAAATGCCTCTAGTCTAAATTTAATTGCACTCACACAAAGAGTAGTACTATGCATTAATATTTTCACTATTTCCACATGACATACAAATATTTCACTATTTCCTCAACAGTGATAATAACAAGATAGCTGTGCCAGTACCATATTTCAGGGCTGCAAGGTAACAGCTAGCTCAGTTTCCTGTGCTAAAATTGCAAGCTTTACCCCCAAAATGAAACCTTTAGGATGCAGGTGCAGTTAACATGCACACATTTGGCATTGCATGGCTGCAAAATCAGCTGCAAACATTATAAATTTTGGTGACTGAGGAAGGGTAAAGACAGGAGGCAGGAGTTGAGGTGGGATTGAACCTTATAAATCAGCTTTGCCACCCAAAACGGTGTGCGGCTGCACTGCAGACTTCCTGCTTGCTGCTCGTGGTGTGTAATTCCCTCTTCCAAGGAGTTCAGTTCTCCACTGGGAGAACAGTGAGATGCAATTTTTCAGTCATCCAATCAGGGAACATATGATTTCAGGGGCGCAGCACAGTTTACGGAAGAACAGAATGAGCAGCTGAGGTGAATAATTCACGAACTATTCATAGGCCGCGATTTGTTTGTATAAACTATTTGGCAAATACTTACGCATAGCTATCATATTCATAGTATTCAGGAATGGTTTGGGAACAAAGGCCAAACCTCCTGAATAATTTATTCCCCAGGAATTATGCAGATCGCTCTCTTGTATTCTCTGGAGCCTCTCTCCATGGCACATTACCAAAAGGCTCCGTGCATTAAGTGGAAGCTGGCTGTGCCCCAAGCAGGACAGAGTGTGAGGTACAACCTGCAGTGCCTGGAGAAAGCCTTGTCTCCCTCCAAGCTGAGCTGCAGACACCAAGGCACACATCTGCTGTGTGCCAGTCTTTTTACTTTTTATTTATTTATTAATTTATATTTGTATATTTTTATTTATA
>NC_031799.1:4195223-4222589 GCF_001522545.3 Parus major | reverse complement strand
TTATTTAAATTTAAATTTATATTTATACTTATATCTATATTCATATTTATATTCCTATTCTTCTTCTTCTTCTTCTTCTTCTTAATATTATTATTATTGTTGTTGTTGTTGTTGTTGTTGTTGTTGTTGTTGTTGTTGTTGTTGTTGTTGTTGTTGTTGTTATTTAAAGCTGCTCGGTACAGCCAAGACTTGGTGAAATCAGTGGTGAGGCATATGTGGCAGGAGCAGAAGTTTAAAATACAAAAAAAGAACCCCAAAACAAACCAAAACAAACCAAAGTAAAAAAAGCACCAAGAAAAAAAGAAAAATAAAACTTCAAAAATCCCTCCAAACCAACCAAACAAGCAAAATTCAAACAAAACCAAAATAAGAAAACAAAACAAAAGCAAAGTAAGCAACAAGAACTAGCCAAACACAGAAATTAGGAGAAAACACAACTTGAAAAACAGTAAAATTCTCCTGCTCTATATTATGAAGAACAGTTAATTATTTTGTTTTATTCTTTTACCCTCATATTATTTTAAAGTTGGTTATTTTCTGAGAGCTGGTTCATTTATTTGTTGCTGTTCATATTAACATTTGAGACCTTATCTTCCCCACTTTCTGTGGGGATTCCTATAAATGGTGAGAGAAAAATAGCAATGAAATTTTGAGGTCTAAGGCACTAAAAAAAAGATTACTTTGTTGGATTTTGCTTGAACATTGTGAAATGTTGCTCTCATTTTCATAGTTGGAGGGTTCTTACTGCTGCAATTTATTTACCAGACCACAGTCAAGTATGTGCATAGAAACACAAAGAGAATTTTTCCTTTTCTTCAAGTTTAATATTATGGCAATAAATTTCCTTCAGTTTCCACTGACCAAAGACAGTTTGGGTAAGTGCCTTCTTGATTGCAGCTGCTAGCAGAAGAGATATTCCCTCTTCATTAGAGCAGGGGCAGTTTTATCATTAATTTAAATGTATTGATTTTATTTTTTTTGTACAACAGGTGCTTAATTTCAGCCAGATTTTTCAGATTTTGAATGCCCACAAACAAATGATAATAAAGTTTCCCTCGTGCTGATGGTTTCTTTCTTTCTGCCTATTACAATAAAGGGTTATTTTTCTTCCTCACTGAAATTTTCCTGAGTAAAAAGCCATCCTTGGCTACAAGGAAAAAAAATCACAACTAAGAGACATTTCCTCACAATCAGTCTATTGAAATGCACCTTGCACCCTCACAAAGGGGAGCTTCTGAACCATGATGAATAGGCCTTGATTTTACAGGTCTCAGTGATATTTGAACCACAGTCATTCCTAACCTGCTTGTTTTTCATTGGGGTTAAAACTATCCAGATTCCCATAAAACAGCCAAAATGCAGCCAGAGGAGGTTTTCACAAGTAGAGTCACTAGAATATTTAAATTTCAGAGACAAGATGAGAAAATAAACAGGGAACCTGGGGAGGTATTCAAGGCCAGATTGGATGGGGCATGGTCTAGTGGAAGATGAACCTGTCCTTTGAATAAGATGAGGTTTAAGGGCCCTTCGAGAGCCAGACCTGTTCTGTAAATCTGTGATTTTGAGTCAAACTATACATTTAATGTATAACTTGGTTTGGTTTAGTTAACCAAAACATTCACTATTTGTCTTCATTCTGCATGCATTTGGGGAATGGTTGGGGATTTGGGACTTTCTTGTGTGGTTTGTAGGGTTTTTATGCATGTGTCCCTGTTTGTTTGCTTTGCAAAGTGATACTATTTCAGCATAAATCATTATTTTAAAACAGAACAATGTATTTCAGCACTTTAAGGTAAAAGAATGTGGACTGCTTTGGTTCAAGGAAACTCTTCAGTCTCTTTCAGGAGAGCTTGAAGCAGCTAGCTGATTGCCAAAATCACAAATTAAATTGTTTGCTTGAAATTGTCTCCCTGATTGTTTTAAGCCTGAATTTCTTTGAAAATACATCTAGTTTAAGGTGTTGACCCTGACTATGTTCAAAGAAAATAAATAAATTGTGCAGTTAAAAAAAAATAAAAAAAATAAACCCCCTCCTAAAAAAAACCAAACCAGAGATGCTGATGGTTAGGATGGGAACTGAAGCACATTGAAGACAGTCCTTGATCAACGAAATGATAAATAGAAGGTAGGTCAGGGAGAAGTGCCCTGGAACCACTAATTTGCAAGAGCCTCCTATATCATTAAGCATCCAGTTTTCTGAGCAGGCAAAAATTAAAATTGTGACTGGTTTTAGGGACATAACTCTACATCAGTAAAACTCCATCTTGCTGACCACAGCCATATGCAGCTATTGCTGAACTAAACACTTTGAAAACAGTGGAAGGCTGATTTACCTGTCAGAAAGTGTTAAAACTCTTGCCAGAGTCAAAATTAGAAGTTAAAATCCCCTATTTTCCTCTACCTTCTGCAGAAATGCTGTACCTTTAATTTTCATAATCTCTGCAGCTTTAAATTCAACATTTATTTTTAACACATATATTTTAATGAAACATGAAATATAAAACGAAACTCCAGTCTGCCTCCTATGAGCATGGAGAGAAATCCTAATTACCTGTTTCAAAAGTGTGAAGCTCTTTCTAATTTTCCAGCAGCCAGGTTCCTTAGACAGCACTCAGTATTATAACTATTTATGCCAATTGTGCTATTTCATGCATAAAATTACCGCATTATTGTTGGAATAGATGCTGGAGAGATATCTAAGCAGGGTGTAATCACTTCACTTTCTATCAAATTGTGCTTCTGAAAGGTATCATAAATTTTATTAGAAGGCAAGAGGCTAATGGAAGCCAATCAGCGTTAATGCTGATAAAATTGCTTGTATTTTACATTATAAAACGGGGAGATATTTTTATCGTAAGGTTCCCTTTTGTTTTATTAAGAGCGTATCATGGAAACCTAGGGTACAATAGTACAGCAGAAGGCTGTCAGTAACCCTCTCCTGTTTCTCTTCCTGGCTTAGCTTACAAAAAAGTTTGTGTCTCAAGATGCTTTCAGTTCTTTGGTGGTGTAAAGGGAGTGAAAAATAGGTTCCACAAACACTCAGGTCTGCTGACTTGCACAAGTCTTTACAATGATGAGGTGCATCTCTGATGAAAATATTTATGTCCCAAATGTTATTTGGTGTTTTTATTGTTCAAGCTAATTGTTTTCTATTAGGCTGCCTATAGAATCTGGAGAGGGATAGTTTTTATGACTCCCCAGCTTATTTTTAAAGCTCCACAGCAGAAGAATTAAAGTGGATTTTGATATGGGAAGGATGAGAATCCAGAAATGGAGATGGAAAAAAGGAGCTTAACCCATCAAGAAGTAATTGAATGCGATTTAAAGAAATTGGACTACTTTGATGGTAAATTAAAAGTTCTTTTTTTTTTCTACCTGTTAATAAAATTTTGTACTTAACAGAACTGCATTCGTGCAGTCATTTGCAAAACAGCTGGTTCAAATTAGTTTCCTTTTATTTTTTTTTTTTTTTCAACTGCATCAGGTGTGTTTTTTCTGACCTCTAGTTAGGGAAACTGAGACACCAAAAGGCAATGAGCCAAGATCCCAAAGAGGGAGTTTGTGCTAGATCTCATACTGGAAATGAGGTAGTGATTCACAGGTAGCAGCATTTGGTGAATGTGCTGGGTATTTACAAGTTATGTGTGGTTTTTCATGCCCTGGTGCTGCAGAGACAGAACCTGTCCAGGCTCTGAAAATCCAGGTTCAAACACCTGCTTTTCCTGACACGAATGCTTTGCTTCATCCACAACATCTACACTGAGCCTGCACATAAAGCAAATATTTACACCGCCACTTTTCGGGACGTTATTTGTGGCATTATTAATCCTATTAGCGCTATTTGCACTGCAGCCATGAAGGCCCCTCCAAGACAGGGCGTTTTGTGTCACACACTGTACAAACACGTGGCAAAGGACAGTCCTGCACTGTAGGATTAACAATCTAAATAGCTAAGGCAAAGAGTGGCTGGGAGAACCCACCCTGGGTACCCTGAGCAGGCAGGTTTGCTGTGTTTAAGAGGGCAGATGACAGGTACCTGATCTAGGATCAGTTCACAACTTTGCCACTGATTTTCTGTGTAATACATTACTTAATGACTTCACCATTCCTTGGATTTCCACAGGAATAATATCACCAATTTATTCCAAGTCTCCTTCAGGTCTAAAATTGCTGGTGCTTAGACCCAACTCCAGCTAATGAAAAAGAGTCATTGACAGGATTTGGCCCATTACTGAATTCATATTCCTGCCTCAGGTAGTCATGCATATTCCTGTCAAAGCCCACACAGTGTAACACTTGGTGTTAATGGAGTCACAGTAAGGATGGATTTGTTCTCATCCAACTACATGTTTTAATTCAAAGACCATATTACTGTTCTGGTGATGGATTAGATAAGAGCAAAACACGTTTATTTCTTTTAATTCCAATTATGTTTTAAAATTCTGTTTCTGGTTGGCCGTTATTTATTTGCAGGGCTCTTTATTATTATTTTATTATTACACTGCCTTGGTGTAGCTTTTTCTTTTCTAATTTAATCCTCCATTTTTAAATACAATTTTCTTCTTCACCCACCAATAGTTGCATGACTGATTTTACTGAATGAAATTTATAACAATGACAGAACAAAAGGGAATTTAGTCTGAATCCAAACTAAAGTCATGTTAACAATATATTCAATTTTATAGCCTCAATTTCAATGGGGCGCCAAAATCTTTCTGAAGTCAACAGTCTATTCTCATATCCTAAAACCTGAGTATGCTTTTGTATAACTGGAATTAGTATAACAGTGGTTAGCTTATCTGACTTTGCCCCCTGAAATCATTGACTTTAAAATACTTGTCTCAGGCAGACCGCAGTGAAGAATAGAGAATTATTATTACATTTCCAAAAAAAAAAAAAAAAAAAGTAAAAATGCAAAATGAAGTTCAGGCTGGAAGTATTTATCAGAACTAGGTAGGAAGTACTACCTGCTATCAGAGCTAGGTAGGAAGTATATTATACAGATATATTATACAGAGAGTATATATATATATATATATATATATATATATATACACTCTATATATGATATAAAGTATTATCTCTATACTAAAGAGATAATTTCAAACACACTTACCACATTCCTGGGCAGTACATCTCTTTTGTCAAGATGCTACATTTGTGGAATGGATTTTGGCTTCTAATGAGACCCATCACAAGATCACAGGCTGACAAAACTCTGCTTTTCTGCTGTGTGATCAAGACATTTGCTTATGCTGTCACTGCAGTTATAACCCAGTATCTCAACTTCTGCTGCTTTCCACATGTGTGGTCAATGTTTCTTCATGTTCTTGACCATGCTGATCTGCCTAAGACATCTAACTTCCCTTTCTCTCTGTGCCTTTCCATCCTGAAAAGCCCCTTGAAGAAAGCCCTGAAAGTTGCTGAAAATTTAAGTGAAACTGGTTCCACTGTCTAAGGCAAATTCCCCAGTGGGCACAACTGCAGTGGGGTTCCCCCAGGTGAGGTGAGGCTTTAGATGGAGCCATTTCTCCTGATGAAGACATCCCCCTTGTACACACAGCTGAAAAATTATCTGGGAGTTTGGACAGAGGGTTTGCACAGCCCTAGGTCTGGCTCTCCTTGTGGAGAGTCCTGCAGTCACTCATTAAAAAGCACCAAAGACAAACTGAGACACCGAGTTTCTTTCATGTGCCAGATCATGCTCTTTTAGTCTAGCAGGAAGAGATTGATTTTTGAAAGGACTAATCTCTGCACTTGCATTTCCTATCAGCTGATGATGCCTCTTATAGAATAATCTGAGCTGGTGGGGACCCACAAGGATCATCAAATCCAACTCCTGGCCCTGTACAGGACACCCCAAGACGCACAACATGTGCTATAGAGCATCATCCCAACTCTTCCTGAACTCTGTTGGGCCTGGGACTGTGACCACTGCTCTGGGGAGCCTGTTCAGTGCCTGGCTACCCTCCTTCCTTTTTTTTTTTCATTTTATGAGGGTTTGCTGCTCGTTTTCCTTCTGCATGTTAATAACCGGTTCCTTTTTTCAAGCACTTCTTTTGTCTCAGCAAAATCCAATGAAGCCCAGACTAAGGTGGAAAAGGCAAACATCTTCAGTATGTCTGCCTGTATATAGACTGCAACTGAAGACAGCTGAGAAAAGAGTTTGCAGTGATATTCATTCACTGTTGATGATTAAAATACATCTCTCAAACCACCTCGGCTCTGAGTCTGCTTCTGATATTTGGGAACCCCCTGGCACAGAAGTATCCATAGTGATTCATAGTCAGAGCACAGATTACCCCACATACAGATCTAATTTTGGGCTTCATTCATAGCCTAGGTAAGTTAAAGTTCCACCTTTCCTTGGAAGATATAAGACATTTGTGTTTTCAGGTTTAATTTGATTAAAAGTAAATCTGATCAGGTTTTGTGTTGTTTCAGTGCTCCAGGATTATCCAAATTTCATTCAATCTCCATGTGAATAACACCACCCTTATGATAATGGCATTCAAATACAAGCTTCAAATAATTGTGCTGACAAAGCACTATACTCCAAACATTTTGCAGATTGATGATGGAAAACATGAATTATCAGACACAAATATTCTGTGTTTTCATCCACATTCTGTTAACATTGCTGTTCTGCAATCTCCCTGAGATGGATCTTAGCAGAAGTACTCAGTTGATTTACAACCTTGTAATTCATTTGTAGTCATTTATTTTCCTTTGTATAAAACAAGATGTAACTGCACAAATGCTGGAATCTGAAAGTGCTGGATTAAGAGGATTCTGGGTTGTCAATGTCCTTTTACAAAGGAGAAACAAAGGGAGCTTATGTAAGGCAATACAAAAATATTCTGGCTAAGCAAATGAAACAGTTTGTAATAATATTCCTTTTCTCTAATAGGGAAAGAGGGTTGGGCATGTTCTGTACTTGAATAATTCCTTTCTACTTATGTCTCCTCACTTCAGATCTTGAAGAGCACAAAGTATTGGCAAACTGAAATTATATATCCAAAAATATGAAGATAGATAATAAGACTCTTAATACATGTTGGACTATGCAAAGAATTATTTTTTTTTTAAATTTTCCTTCTTCCTGTTGTATGTATGGATCAGTCCTCTGTGATGATTGAGCAATAAATTCACATCACAGCACCAAATTAGCATTATGACTACCTGCCAGCCACATGAAATACAGAAGTTTCTCAAACTTAGGGAAGTTGGTCAGGCTCAATGAGTGTCATGGTCCAAGCAATAAATATTGCCTCTGATTTTTGTGTTAGCTTACGATCATCTGGTAAAGAGGGTAGATAACAAAAATTCTCAAGTTGCTTTAGTGACAACATGATATATCCAATATGCAAAATCAGAATTCTTATGTATAAGGCCATAGAGGCTGACTGAGTAGAATAGATTGATTTTATTTCTCTTCTAAAAAGTTCAGCTTGATCTGTATATCAAACCTAGGGTTACAGGGTTTGCACAAGAGATGACAGTTTTGTGTTGAAGACATCAGGATTCTGGATAAAAAGATTCCAGTTCAGCATTCTGCCAGACTTCAGTAGGCAGGCTGCTTGTTTTCAAACCCCCATTTATTATGTAGGGATAATATTTTCTTTTTCCATTCATCTGGCTTGTTTATACTATAAGCTCTTTGCAGCATTATTTATCTCCAATGATGTATAAGTTCAGCCTGTGCAGAACGGACCTATATATTTTAATAAATCAATACGAAGATCTAGGCGAGAAACAGTTTTTTTGCCCTAAAGACATTTTCAACATTTTTAAAAGGAAAATACAAGCTGTCTTGAAGCTTTTTTTGTTTGTTTGTTTTTTGGTGGAGAAAAATACAAACCACAGCATGTGAGAAGCCTACATATATTAAATTCCCACTAACTCTGCAGTTAACTGGTACATGGGAAATAGAAATTCAGGGTATTTGGGATCTGGACTTGAACCAGACAAAATGGGTGCTTGAACCAGAACTGTCAACATTAGAGTTGTATGTGCCTTTTTATAACTGTGTTACACATGGCTGGTTCTGTGTTGCCACTGAGAACAGAACCCTTGATCTAACTGGAGAAGAGAAAGAATTGGAGAAAAACCTACTGTGAGCTTTGAAAGCTTTATTTTTGAAACTTTCTATTCCTTCTTACAAAAAGTTTCAGCTTCAAGTTTTATACAGCTATGCATGTTTGGGAAAAAGTTATTAATGTCAATGTTTTATTCTTTCGGCCTCTTTTGTTGTCTTTAAATGCTTAATTTTCAAAACATCTTTTGTAAAAGTACACATTTAATACTTTTTCAAGTTTCTTGTATAAAATTTGTTGCAGATATTCTCCTTCATAATATTTATGTCTACTAAACTCGAGTGCAAAACTCAGCCTGTTTTCTATTATTTATGTTGGAAGATAATGTGGCAATAACTGTCTATGACTGAAAAAAGTATGGTTTTCTCTCACTCACTTGTTTTGTAAAGCTGCCTGATAGTATTTATTTTAAAATCATCACTGCAGAGCAGCATCCTAAAAATACCACATCTCAAAACTAAACTTGTAAACCAATGACAGCAAGTGAATGTAAGTAGGGAATAACATCTCTCTGCTTTAATGATAAGAGAATATAATAAATATCACATTTAGTGTACAAATAGCTCCATTTGGTGACTGTATATGCATATATACAAAAAATTTTCCCAGTAATAGACAGATTTCACCAGATCATTTTCCCATATAAATGACAGAATAGTTTTCCATTTTAGACTTAACATACATATAAATAAACACTGTGTTTGCTCACACTGAGAGAATATTCATTAAAAAAATGAAAGAAGGGAATTCTTAGCAAAAGTAATCTTACTGTATATACTTAGCTGTCTCATCTACACTTAAATTTCACTTGAACCTTAATATTGTTTTCAGATACACTGTACTATTATCTATTTTTTTCTGGCCCAGCATTACAATGAATTGTTGTATTAATTATACTGCCTGGACTATTTTTCAAGGTAAAAACCAATTCAAGTTAAATGTTTCTGCATCTGGAAAAAAATTGAAAAAAAAAGCAGAAAAAAAAAATAATGCTTTCATCTTTATTATTTTTTTTGATTTTTCACATTTTTTTTGATCAGTTCCCTGAAATGCACAATACAGAACTCTCATTACAGAAGGAGAAACAAATATTTAAGTCCACTGAGGAGGAAGCAGAGGAAACATTTTCCCTTCTAGTACCAACATAAAAGAATGGAGTCATGGATTAACCTGATCACTTTTAACATTTCTAGAATCAATAAACAAAGGCAAACAAATTTCAGTAGGCATTTAACTCATCCTAAAATTAAAAACTGACACACATTCCTCTTCTTTTGGCAGCCCATGTTGTCACATAGTGTAGGGACTGAAGGCCCTTTGTGAAGAGTAACACAAAACCCAAACCAGCAGTAATGCCAGAATTTAGAGGTGACCCAGGATCCATGCATGGAGTCTCCAGAGTGCTCAGCCCTGTCTTCACAGCTCTTGAGATGTTCAGAGAAACACCTATCGCTTTCCATGTGCTCACAGCAATACCAATGTTGTGTTTTCCCTTAAATCCCAGCAGAACACACTTCAGCTTAACTCAAAATAGGTGCTGAGTGGGTCAGACCATTATTTTTGGCCCATGCAGATATGCTGTGAAAATTCTATCCAAGACCTTCCTAAGGAAGGGTCAAGGACTTGTGCAAAGATTTCTGCAGAAGGTAAGTTCAATTGCTCTGGGAACTAGAGAAGGATGCTATTGAAGGATGTTATCAATACTGTCACAGGATGTTATTAGCATTATTAGGATGTTAACAACTGGCAATGCTCATTTAGAAGCATTTGATGTCATAATAGAATTCTGCATGAACAGGCAGAACATCTGTACATTCAAGGGCTTTCCTGGAAAACAAATGGAAATTCTGAAGGGTATAAGGATTTTAACATTAAAGAAAAAAGTTGCTGCTTTGATCAATACCCTCAGGATTTGCAAAATGGCAGCAAAGTGAGGAATGTGCCAAATAATTTTTGGCTTTGGCCCTAACTTGTAAGTCTGTCAAGGACTTCTCTTGCCAATTGGTGGAAAATGGATTACTGTCATTTTTCAAGGGACTGCACATCATTTTCCATTGATTGGCATGCCAAATCCTTCACAAAGTAATGAGTCAGGCATGATGCAAATCATCGTTGCACTGTCACTTTGATTGCATAGCCCTCTATCAATTTGATTAAACTGGTGTGGCATCCAAAAGGTAACGTACGACTCTGCTCGGCTTCCACAGAGGAAAAGAAAATTTTAGTGCTAGGCAGAGGAAACAGGAGACAAACAAAATGGTGAGAGACATCAGTCAGTACCTGTTGCCATGCTTGTGAGTAATTTTTTAGATGAAATGGTAAAATACTGATCATGGCTCATGATGAAATGAGATTAACCTGGAAAATCTGCCAACACGATCATACATGTTTTCTTGTCTGTCATAGCCATTTTAATGCACTTACCAAAACTCCATCTGGGGACAAGATGTAGATTTGCTTCTTAATTAACCATTCATAATAAAAAGGTACCTGTTGCTCACAAGACTATGGACATGGATTATATTACAAGTGTCTTGTTCTTCAGTTTCACTGCAAACTAATGAAACACCCAAATATTGTGAAATGGTGAACACTTGTAAATACTGGGAAACTTTCAGAGTCAAACCATGAAGACCTCATCTTCAAACTATTTTTGATGTCAGTGTCTCTGACATACACTGGACTCATATTTTTGCTTTTGGCTTGAAGGGTTAATGCATCTTCTAGTTGCAACCCCATTTGTTTACGATATGTATTCATCTTCCCTCTGTGTGCTCTCTCATTTCAGAAGGGTTTAAGAAACTCTTCATTCTTACCTGTGCTGAGGAAATCAATATTTTCTTTCTACTTTTTAGACCAACTATTTTCATTAACGTTTTCAAAACCCATATCAGATGTGAAAAAGTGACTCATGGGCTCCAAAATTGAGAAAACTAAGTCTGACAGCTACAGGTACACATCTGACCACAGGCAGAAATAACTGTGCCCATATAGTCAGCACTATTTCATAGACAGGCTAGAAAGGGAAATAAAGCCATGCTGGATCAGTCTGACAAGGAAATAGTATTTTTAATATTTATTTTTACAGCCAAGAAAGATATTCTGTGATTATTTATTATTGTGGAGGAGCTAAAAAGTAAATTTATGTGTCTGCCTGTGAGCTGAACCCTTCACAAAACTTTCTGACAGAGCTGAAAACCAGGCTAGTATTCAGTTCTCACATATCTAGCATCTTTGATCTATCTCTAAGTGGCCTGCCTGCTACAATGCTTCCTCAGTAAAAAGTAAGTAAAAAAACTTCTTCGTCAATTTGTACTAAGGGATTTCTGCTACTTTCAGACAACAATTCATTCTGTTTGAGGTAGTTGAGGGTCTCTTTGCTTTGATTTTACTAAATTATTTAGAGATTCATTTTTGTGTTGATATCACTAGAAATCTGAAAACATGGTTCAGATCAAAAATTTCTTATAGAAATTTTGGAGCATTTCTACAATAGAATCAAGCTTCTGTATTGTCCTCCTTCTGGACAGAGGAAGGATTTAATTTAATTTCACATTATTTTATTATTATTAATATTTTTGTTTAATTTATTTTAAGTCATTTTATGTCATTTTATATAATTTTATTTCCTCAGAAGAAATGACAAAGTTAACAAAAAAAAAAATAAACAAAAGGAAATCTTCAAATTCTCATTATTTATTTCATTAATCACACTCCTGTGAATAATAATTTAAATCTTTAAATTCAACTTTGTCATTTCTTTCTTTGTCTTCTAATACCATCAGATTAGAAAGTGTAACCAGTTTCCATAGAAAGAAACTACTGAAAAAGGAAATGGTAATTAAAAAAACTTTCTGAAATGCATTCATTTACAAGCAAGTGGTTGACAAGGTGCAAGTGCACAAAAATACTCACAACCTGTGAAAATATTTGGTTCTAGATGTAGTCAGAGTTTTCTTTAGTACCTAAAAGTGATTTGACTTGCTCTTAGATTAATTAAAACCAGAGCCAAAATAGAACAAAAAAAAAAAAGAAGAAAAACAACAACCTTCCATGTTGGGAGGATTAAATTTAAATGTAATCAGCTCAATTCAAAAGAAAGCATCTTTGAATAAATTAATGTATATATGGAGATCTGCACCCAGAAGATTTACAGATAGACAAAGACTTGGAAAATCTATTTGGTTTAGATAACTTGTTAAAATGAAATTCCTCTTTTTTTCCACTACATTCTATCAATTTGAAATCCAAATAAACTCATATAGTTTTTAAGTTTGCTCTCTAGTTTATTTTAATAGTAAATTTTAATTGGGATAAACCCTGCCATTATTTTCTTGCCCATGTAAAGAAAACTCTTCTTTTTGTGACTGTTTCATCACCATCACAGCTGAAGCCCTCTCCCTGCCTCCAAACCCAGACTACATTTTTCTTTCTAGCTATAAACTACGTTCATAGCCAGGTGCCTGCAACAAAGGCTGTTCAAAGGTAGAGGTCTGAGAACAAATGTCATGCAGGGCTTTTTTTTCTGACTGAGCTTTGGTCTTCATCAAGGTCTGACAAATATTGGCATTATATGTCACTAAGAAGTAAAAGAGCATGCTCTGACCTTCAAGAATCCTCACAATATGTACATTATGTTGATGTGCCCTTTGTTTTGTCTCTCTTAGTTTGCTTTGGCGGCTTCAGCGATTTGGTCTAATGCAGGGTTGTTTTACCAAGATTTATCTGCCTCTTTTAACCATGAACTGGACATCTGACTCGGTCTGACACTGTTTTCCTTACCAGCACTCCCATGGCAATCAAGGCAATCACAGGAGACTGGGTTCAAGCACATTGTTAACAGTGATGAGCACCCTCAGGAGCTCCGCAGATTTCTTTTGGAGGACGAATCACCATGTCTGACCGTGCTTCTGAAGCTCTTCCTGTCTTTTGTGTCAGTTGTTCTGAATAGACAACTGGGTTGAACACTTAAAAATATTCATCCTCCTCAAACATCTCTCTGAAGCAGCTGTCTCAGAGTGTTGGAGTTCATACTATACCAGTAATGAAGGCTTGTGTATTCCATCAGACTTTGGACAACCTCAGGATTTTCTTTTTCAGTTTCCCCCTGAGTAACATAATTTTGTGGTACATTGGTCTCAGTTTGATATGGGCTTTTGTACTGAGGAAGTCAAAAAGGTTAGGACAATACCATTTGGAAAAGATGTAAAGTAGCTATTCTGAAATGTGGTAAAATGCAAAATACCACTTCCTCATCTTGCAGAAGATGGTTGTATTTTATAAGCAGAAGCAGAATAAGCACCCGTATTGCTAATATATAATATATATATAATAATAATATATATTTTATATACATATATATATATATAAAATATATATAGTGGCACTTGTTTTAAGGAAAGCTCTAAATTACTCAGATCTTTACATTCATTTTGATGTCTGGAATAATTAACTAATCTTAAACGTTGTAAAACAGGTGAGTTTGGTCATAGAACCATAGAACAATCTGGGTTGGAAGGGACCTTAAAGATTACCCTGTTTTAACTCCCAAAGTTGATATTAAGTAGTTAGAAGATACATTTTAGCTGAAGGTATCTGAAAATCCGTACAAATATATATACATATTTTCATACATATGTATTAAGAAGTATCAAAGTCTGTGTTTTAATATTAACTTGTAATAATATTAACTTATAATATTAACTTGTTATTGAGGTATAGTCATACACAGTAAAGCTTAACAGTTCTTTAAATACTAGACCACGTTTTGTTCAGGCAATATTTATCAAGTGTTGTCACTTGACAGTCTGATCTATCATATACATCAGGAAAAAACTACAACTCAGAAGCTCTTTTAAGCTTTCACTTTTCATGCTTTAAAAGTACAATGAAAAACATACAAAAAAAGATAGGTGAGTATCTTAGCATCTTAAAGAATCTCAGTCATAACCAGAAGTACGTGCCTACTTAAATGACTTCAGAAACAATTGATTAAGAACAGGACTTCTTTTAAAAGGTCTTATCCCCAGTTTTTCTTAGACTCCCTTGAACTCAATGATGAAACTCAGAAAAGAGCTAGGAAGCAAGTACAGAGGTACAGTACATGCATTTGCTAGAAGTAGAAAAGTAGAGCAGCTTAGTTACAATGCAGCATTTCCCCCAAAGTGATTTATTTTTCATAGATTCATACATTCTTAATGAGGCATTAAAGCAGCTAGTCCCACCTCCTGTGCATCATAGGCCATCACATTTTATGGTATTACTATTGTGTTGAACCCAAAAATTATTTGTAATTTAAATATATTTTAGGCAAACATTCAAAAGCAACTTGAAGATTTACAGATTCAGCTGTATCCACACACTCCTACAGTCTCAGCCATGAGTTCTTCGCTATTGATTTTGGGGTCCTCAGTTTTTGTAAAATTGGGTTTTCTTTGATGGCATTGTCTTAAGGTCAATATTCATGCACTTTTACTCATTTTTAGTCATCCTTGGAACCAGTAGCTGGTCAGAGTGGAATGGAATCTCTCTGCAGGAGAGATGGCTCACTTAGAGACAGGTTCATGCCTGGCTCCATCTTTCTTCCAGACAGACAATTGACTCCCTCAAGGCTATATATATGTATATATATGTATATAGCCCTCAAGGTTATATTCTTCCATCTGCTCCCTGACTCATCCTATGGAGCAACCTCCCATTTGTAGCTTGTTTGCATTGTGTTAGAACAGGTACAATATTAGGACAGGTGAATCTAATCAGCAGCCTCTGACCTATGGATTCCAATATCAAGGTGTACCAATGATAACACGAGGACAAAACACCATCATTTGTAGTCAATGGATATTTTCAGAAGCTCTTTAAAGTGGCCTGACAGGGAAATCTGATCCATGTTGTGACAGGATTAATGGGGACAGTTTCAAAATGAAAAAGAATAGGTGTAGGAAAATAATAGGTTTAGAGCAAATATTAGAAAGAAAAGGTTACCTGTGAGGGTGGTGAGGTCCTGGCACAGGTTGCCCAGAGAATCTGTGGCTGCCACATCCCTCAAAGTGTTCAAGATGAGGTTCAGTGGGGCTTGGAGCAACCTGAGGTAGTGGAAGGTGTACCTAGCCATCGAGGGGAATTGGAATGAGATGATCTTTAAGGTTGATTCCGATCCAAAACCTTCCATAATTCTATGATTCTATGTATTTTCCAAGAATACCTACAATGAAAATCAGCTTATGTTTATATCTGCATTTGTAGTTTGCTACAGCTATACCTCTTTACACCTACTTAAAAATACCTGTTTGCTTGTACCTTTTATGTTGTTGTTGTTGTAGTTGTTATTGTTATTATTATTATTATTATTATTATTATTTACAGAATAGGTCATGCCCAACAATAAGAGAAGTGCATAGTCCCATCTAGACCTAGTCCTTCTAGAATGGCCTCTTCTTAAGGGTAATTTTCTTAAGGAATTTTCTTAAACATGCATTTGTAAACCTGAAGGTGAGCAGATTTTAATACCCGACTCTGTCACTTCTGAATAGCTGCTGCTTATGCTTAATTTAGGAAAAATGTCACTTTTTAGACTTTGTTTGGTTGGTTTTAATAAAATTGTCTGTGGACATTCTGCCTCCTGCTGAATTCAATGATTTTTTGTGGGTATATGATTAAATCACTTAGCCAAGGAAATGGTATATTTGCCTAACATCCAGGATCCAAATGAATTTAGGTTCCTAAGGTTCTTGGTCTACCCAAAATGCTGATACCTCTTGGCATGGTGCTGTGGAACAACCTCAGGTTCCTTTAGAACCTTTAGTGATGCCTTTAGAGTTTTAACACAAAAACCTTCCTTGGTGTTTTGTACAGGTTATGTATTTTGCCATTTGAATGTAGGTTAAATGTAGTTTCTTAAATGCCACTCTTCTGAGATGATCATTACCATTCAGGTATGAGACCTAGAGGTTATGATAGAAAGTTTTATGAAAATGTCAGCTCTGTGTTCAGTAGTGGTCAAAAAAAAGTAAATCTAATGCTAGAAATCATTAGGAAATAATGGAGAATTAAACTTGATTTAGAAATTTGGAAACATAAATGGCTCAAGCATATCTGCAGTACTGTGTGTGTTTATGTCTTTACTGCCCTCATCACAATAATAAGGAAAACTGGTTAAAAGATTCAAAAAATGATAATACACAGTAAAAGTCATCATGTATTTTCCACTGTTATTTTTTACTTTTTTTTACTATTATGAGGCAGAACCCTATGTAATCATGAAAGTTTTGATGATGAGAAATAAGCATTGGTTGTTCATTAACTCTTGTAAAAAAAAAACAACTGAAAACAAACAGAAGCTTCCAGGATCAGGATATGTAGCAGGAGTTCTGCCTTCACTCAGAATATAAGAATAACAGCTGTGACAAGACCTCTGTAACTCTTTCTGAGGAGGTTATGGATGATAAAAGGTTCAACGTGTTCAAAGGGACAATGTTCAATTTTATGGGGAAAAAAATCTACTGATAGCTCCCAAATGCACAGGAGCTGTCTCCAGGTAAGGAAGGATCAATGCCAAAAGCAGCTGTATTTGGAAGAGTTATAGAGCAAAACCTTATTCTTGCTGAAGAGCTTGGTTTGACAATAGGATGAAAACCAGAGAGCTTATTCTCATTTTCATCATCTTATTACAAACCTTGTAGGTCTGAGGTCCCAGAAAGAGCCCCAGACTTTCAGGATTTAACCTCTTTTCTGTAGCAACATTTCTATAAAATTTGATTTCCTCTTTAGAATGAAGTGACAAAATAACTTAGTGAAGGGCTTCCAGACACGGTGACTCCATGACGTCCATGGTTATGTGAGGATCGCCAAGAAATTCCATAAACTTGGCTTTCTTTCTTGTTATTTAAAAGAAATATATAAAATTTCTCCTGGGACAGATTCCTGGTAGGCATTGTTTTGATAAAGTATTACAATAATGCACCACTGAAGCAGTAGCAATCCTGGATATTACAAAGAACGTGTCAAAAGAGTAAGCTGTTCTTTCAGTCTGTTGAAATGCATCACTAGAGCAACATATGCCAGAGGAAAAAGGATTGTTAGAGGCCACAGTGCTTTAGAGGTTCAGAGAACACCATGAATGATGTTTATTTTTATTTATTTGTTGGGAGTTTTCTTTACTTATTGTATGGTTACTACAGAGTGGGCTTTGTACAAATCTGTATTAAAAAAGAATACTTTATAAGTTACTTTAAAAGAAAGTCTTTACAGTATATGATTAATAATACACCAGCAAAACCATTCATCAGATAACTGAAACAATTAAAAAAATTAAAATTTCAAGTTCAAATTTAAAAGAAAAATTAAAATTAGAATTAGAATTCCCTTTTTCAGCTTTTTGAAAGTTTTAAGATTACTTTTACTGTGTATGCAAATGTAGCAATATTTTATGTAGTTCATGTTACTGAGCAGATTCTTTTAAAAAAAAAATAGATTTTTGCTCTTGGGAATTCTATGAGTTAGCAAAGAGATCTACCTAGCTTTTCAAGTCATTTTCTAAGCCCTAAGAGATGAAAATAATCACTTGAAAATATTTCTGAATTACACCTGAAGTACTTATTTAGAAATAAGAAGATTTTCACCAAACCGGAAGATAAACATGAATTGCTGTTCTTCTTCTGAGACTACTTACCCAAAACAGAAAAAAAAATAAATTATTTTCTCTTGGAAGAGTTCCCTGTGTAGGAGGTTATAGAGGCTTCCTGAAGGGTAGGAGGAAATCCTCAGTTTTCCTTCCTTTTGCAGCTCCACCCATGTAAATAATCTTTCACATAAAGAGTTGCCTTCCCTTCTGCAACAATTTCAAAGTTATCAGTCTCATTTTGCATAAAGGAATCCAGATTTTTTTATTTATTTATTTATTTTTATTTTTTTAAGACTTGAATGGCTGAATTTTTTGTCATTTCCCTCCATCTGCACCTACCCCATAGACTAAGGCATTCTCTGAGACCAAACCATGGACAAACTTTATTCAAACCCACCAAACACCCAGAGCTTTCTGATGGACTAAAGCCAGTGGCATCCCTGGAATTTTGCATATTTTGTCTTTATTTCATGGTGCCACCCAATCATTATTCTGGACCATGATGCAAAACAGCTTCATCACACAAGAGCAAGTGCCCCATTGCTCCTAGATACTCTGAAAACAGAGAAAACCCTCAACATTGCTTTATTTCATAGCCAGCCAACAAGCTGGCACTGCATCAGAGAGAATGCAGGCACTTTTTCCATTTACCTTGTCAAGAAATGTAATATATAATAATACCCTGCCTCCTTCCTGCAGAAAAACCTTTTTGTTAAAGTTGGCATCTCTGTCTCGTGGCCTTGAGAGCCTGAAATACAGGGTGCAACTTAATCAGCTAGAACAGTGCTGTGCTTGCTGTACTGAATGCACTCCAAAGGCTTCCATGGTGTAATGAATGGTCAGATGATGTGTGGACTGATTCACTTCTCCCCATGAACATGGTATTTTGCCAACATCTGCATTATATTGTGTCAACAATTGCAATATTAGAGAGTTGCTGCTTTCTTTTTATCTCCCAAATCCATCCATCTAACTGTTCCTGTGTCAGAATACAACACAGTGCAGCTATTTCTGGTAGCGTGATTATCCAGCCATTTTTCCTTTGCAAACCCATCCTCAGTTGTCCCAGAAGGTTAAAAATTATAGTTCTTCTGTTAATAAGTCCTTTCTGAGGGATTTAAAATGCTCAGCTTCAAAACACTACAGCTTCTTCCACAGAGCTACAGCAATGTAACTCACCATACCAGAACCAACACACCATCTCCCAGTGGGCTTAAAGACTGGACATTCTTATTAGCATGTCCTCCCAGGGCAAAATTGCTGGGACATACACCTACTGCCTCAAGGATGCTCATTACTATTATTACTAATTTATTATTATCATTATTACTAAATATTAGTATTATTATTAGTAGTATTAGTATTAGTATTAGTATTAGTATTAGTATCAGTATTAGTATTAGTATTAGTATATCTTGTAGTAAGGTGGGGTTTTCCCTCAGAACAAATAGGAAAGGCATGGTAAGACTATATACAACTCAAGATTGTAAAGTCAGCCTGCTACATCTGGGGAGTCCTGGGGATGTGTTTTGGGGAGGTGCTATTACACCCTGAGGTCATTCTGTGTATGTGTAAAAAGCACCTTGCCAGTTGCAAACAGCTCCATCAAACAGATCCATCAGCATGGTAGAAGGGGATATTTCAGGTGGCTCGTGCCTTGCACTGGAAGCAAGCTGCCAACTCACAGAATCCCTGCTGTCACATACCAGGGAAGGACAAAATTGTTGGTGTAGGGAGTGGCCCCTAAAGGTTGCCTGGGCCAATTACCCTGCAATGAGCAGAGACACCTTCCACTAGATCAGGTTACTCCAAGCCCCATCCAACCTGGTCTTGAGCACTTCCAGGGATGCAGCAGCCACAGCTTCTCTGTGCAACTTGTTCCTGTGTCACACCACCCTCACGGCCGAGGATTTCTTCTTAATACAAAATTTAAACCTACCTGCCTTCAGCTTGAGATTATTCCTCTTTATCTTATCACTCCAGGCCTTTACGAAAAGTCCTTTACCAGAGGTCTTGGATCCCCTTTAGGTACTGGAAAGTATTCTAAGGTCTCCCTGGAGCCTTCTCCAGGATGAGAAAATGTTGCCCTGAGGATCAGACCTTTCAATATTGTTTTCATAATTTCTAGCCACTTTCCCAGAAAAATAACTATAAACATAGGTATTTATACATTCCATTAAAGATAAGCCTTTTGATGGACGTCTCTCATGGCCAGTGTGGTTGGGAAAGTAGTAACCTAACTATCCAATCCCTGGTCGGTGTCAAAAACCTATAAATACTGAAAGAACAAAATAAACTTCCTTCTTTCATCACACTTTGAGCTGCATCTGTGTGAATCATTTTGTGTCTGACAGTGACATACAAACCCAGCTCTCTCAGCCCATTTCCTTAGCAGAGGTTCTCCAGCCCCCGGAGCATTTCTGTGGCATTCTCTGGGGCTTGTTCCAATAGGTCCATGTTCATCCTGTGCTGGAGTCCTCAAATCTGGATGCAGCACTGCAGGTGGGTCTCAACCAGAGCAGAGCAGTGGGGCAGAATCCCCCTCCCTGACCTGCTACCCAAGCTGTGGGATCAGCCCAGGACAGAGTTGGGGCTTTCTGGGCTGCCAGTGTGCATTGCTGTGTTACACTGAACTTCTCATTCACCAGCACAATCAGTTCCTTCCCCCCAGGACTGCCCTCAACCTCTCCATAGGAGCAATTTATTCCAGTGTGAAAGAAATTGCACTGTCCTATAGTGCACAAGGCAGGGGACTGCTGCCATTAAAACACAGCAACACTCTCTGTGTATTTAGGTCTTGAGAAAGAGGCACACAAAGACCATTGCAAACAAAATAGATATGAAAAACACAAAACAATTAAAAAATAATTGCTGTTCTAATTTCTGGGGTTGTAAAACTAAAGGGCAAAGAATTTAAAACACAACATGACTAGGTATACTTGAGTCAACATTAATACAAATAATAAAAGAGTGATATGAGGATTATACAGCAAAGCTGGCAATTAAACCTGTATTTTCTAAGTCCCAGGGTGAGAATGATTGCCCCAGACTATCTTTCTTTCCAACTTAATATTTCCTCTGATAGACCACATATTGAAAAACTTATATTTTCATTATTAAATGCAGTTCATATTCATAATCAGGGACTAATGATTATTTTGCTAATAAGAATTAATGTAATTTTCCAAAACCACAACCAGGCATCATTCCTTAACAATTTTCTTTGTTTTATGGTGGCTTCTTCTTTCCATTTATATATTTATAGTCAACATTTTGCTGATTGCACCTCAGACATTTGAAGCTTGATTCATTTATTTACAGAGATGACTTGCACCATCTTAGCTGTCCTCAGACACCCACCTGGCCATCAGCCACCTCCTCAAAATGTCTTCTGCAAAGTCTTTTGTCGTGTTTGTCACACATTTGAGAGAATGCTTCAGATAGCTCAGGGCTTCTCAAACAGGACTAGATACCTATGCTTAAACAAATTAATTTAGTCCAGGGTCTCACAGGTTACACTGTAAATTGTTGGAATTCAGTTTGTAGATTAGAGCAGCTAATTTTAGGTGTTGTTATTGCAGGACTCTCCTTACATGCACTTTGTTTCTACATCTTAGACTTGAAGATGTAGACAGTGCAGTCAGCAGGGTGTAGAGATAATACACTCTGCTATCCCACAGCAGAATGTAGATTCTGTTATTGAAATACCTCACTGGGTCTTCATCATGGCAGACAAAATTTAGTCAACACCCAGATATTGACATGCCAGACATCAGTCTAAGACCTGGACCTCACTCTTTGGGCAGTTTAAGCATGTGTATCTGCTGTGATAGCTTGAAACATCAAAAATATTTAAACATCACTGCTACACACGGCATAGCTTGTATGGGATATCTGCAGCTGCTATAGGGGCTGTTGGACACAGGACAGCATAACCTGAGGCACATCCATTTGGCACCAGATGCCTAAATGTAGATAACTGAATTGATGTCTTCACCTCTACATTGCCCACTTGTTCAGGCTGCATGTCAGACCCTAAACATAGTTGAACATGGTTGCATCATCATATAGAATCAACTCCTAGTGCTTTGGCCTCTGGATACTCATCAAAATCAGACAAACCCTTCCAGATTTGGGTTTGTTGAGCCAGTGTTAATCTGCAGTCAGCTGGTTTTCATCATCTGTTTCTTCCATTGTTTATCATTTCTCTGAATCACTGAAAAGTCTAGTGGAAGTTATAAATAAGGAAAGGAGAAAAATCACACTGGGTATGGTTTTTCTCCAACCAGAAACTGTTTGAGCTGAAGAACATTGGAGGAAAACGAAGGGGAAGACCCAGAAATATTAAATCATTTTATTAATCTGGATTTTTATTTTCCCACACGGAAAGGTTTAGCAAATATAAATGTAAATTGGAATGTCAAAAAAAAAGAAAAAAATGGGCATTCTGTGAGAAACTGAGAAGGTCAAGATGTAGGATTTATATTTTTTATAAATTTTTATGTGTTTATGTATAGAGTTAACAATCTCCTAGTCTGAAAACCAAATAATTAATGACCTTCCCCTGGTACCATCCCTAACATTCCCTTCTGCTCACTGCAGAATTGTTCAGTGGCATTTTACCCATTAGAGACCATTTTCTTTTCTCTCTATTTATTTTTTTTTTTTGGTAGGTCTGTCCCTGCTCCATGCCTGCTCACAGGTTGACTCAAGTACTCTTTACATTCCCCTCCTGACCTGATTTTTCTTTCAAAGACTCTTTCTCCTATATAATGCATATGATACTACATGAAGTGACTGTCCTTCCTAAGTCACCTGGTCCACAGCTTGCTCTCAAGACTGTTCTGCTCACATGAGCTAGTCCTGAACTGTCTTTTTTAATGGAGCCAACTTCACTGCACTCTAATTTCCTTCTAGTCCTACACTGTGACTTTCCTTTGCATGCCTACATGAGGCTTTCTTTCATTTTTCTCTTTCTGACATCAAAACTCAAACCCATCTCAAGATACATCCTTGATGGATACCTAACCATGCAACACAGGAGAGGTAGGAGCAGCATGAGCAACCAAACACCCGGGAAAGAGAAGCAGCACCAAAGCCAATTAATGATAGTCCATGAAGCTGAGATGTCTGGAAGCAGGTGAGTTCTCCCAGAAACTTGGAATGGTTTCAGACTACAGAGAAGCTTTAAGTATTTTCCCTGCCATTTGAATTTTAATCTACAGGGAACTAACCTCTATAGATAAGATGCAAAACATAGATCTTTCTGAGAAACCAACACACAGATACACACACACACATACACACAAAACCCTGAAGAACTGAGCTGAGATCAAAACACTTGCTACTTTGAGATTCCTCTGGTGAACTTGAATCCTAGTCTTGAAGGTGAAATCCATCTTCTGAGTCCACAGAGCTTTCTGCTCCCCTGGAACTTCTTACAATGTCTATAAAGATTTCTGCTCTTAACCTTTCTTGTGTTATAAAAAGCACAGCCACATTCCTCGTAACTATTTGATGTCTTATATAAAACCCTTTTAAAAAAATCCCAAGATAGCATCAAAAGAAAAAGTTGCCCACAGTTGTCTTTAAATGCCATGCTTATTTAATATCGACATGAATATAGAGTCACTGCTCTCTGAGTCTCAGAATCCCAGATTAGCAATGGAGGTGCACAACCTAAAATCTGCCAGTTGTTTAAAAATAATACTAAAAAAATTTGACTCCATGGGGAAAATGTGTCAAGAGTAAAAGGCAGTGAGGGTGAATTTTGGACAGAATCCAAATACAATTGTAGGAAAGAAGCTGCTTTATTTTTTTGCTTTTTTTTTTTTCTTTTCATTTTCTTTTTTTTTTTTTTCCCAACAGCCTCCTGACATGCTTTCTTCAGTTTTGCCACAAAAGTTAAAGTCTTTCCTCAGGAGAAATGTGTGTGTATGCATATGTGTGTACATGTGAGCTATGGTAGAACCAGAAATTTTAGAGACAGGCAAACCTGACATGAAGGGAGAAAGGGAAATATAGGACCTGCCTTTTCAAAAAAGGAGATATTTCAAATAGTTTATTTTTGAAATATGTCAACCACCAGTTCCTTGCAATTCTAATTTAATTTTATTTTATTGTTCCCCACACACACACATGCCCACAGGTGCTCATGTGTAGTCAATGTATAATGTGTATGTATATTCTAAGGAATAATTTATTTTGATTTGCTATAGTCAATGTATAATTATGTGACAGATCTGATCTTTGAGATGAATCATTTCTTCCTTTGTGATATGATGAGTATGTCATAACACATTAACATCCTACTGACAGCTGCAAAATATAGAGGGAATCAAAAGACAGACCAGGAGGGCAAGATAAAATAACAAGAAAAATTGTAATAGCCATCAGGTACTGGTTTGTCTCAGTTCCCATTGATTTCAGTAGTGCCTAAGACTGTGCAGAAAGCAAAGATTTGTTCATGCTTATCTCTATCATAAAGAAACAAAGAAAACTTTATTTTGACACTCCACTGAAGTAAGAATATATTTATTTCTTCACAAGTCCATATTTTTTTATAACAGTGCTAAGCAATCTATTTGCTTGATTTTATATGTGTCTTAAGAAGTAGCTTGAGAGGCTGACTATAAAGAGATTTTGCCACCCTTCCCTCTTTTTTGCATGTATGCAGTTCCTTTTTGGTAGCAGAAATATCATTCTTGGGTGATAGGATTAGCACCCAGGAATTTCTGTTTACAGTTATGCCTGGAGGGCTGAATCAGGACTGGAGCTAAATCATGTACTCTTCAAATTCGTGACTCCTCAGAGAACTTGTCATCTAATTAGGAATGATATTTGCATAGCAAATGACCTTAGCACTAAAAAAGAGTCTTATTGGTTATTTTTTTTCCTATTTTCCTTATGTAGTGGGGAAAGGAATGAAATGCATTGATTAAAAACATGAGAGAAAAAAAGGGAGAGAAGGTTGGGAAATCAGAAAAAAAAGATTAAAAGTAAAACAATTAGGATATAAACTTTTAGAGACACGGATATGAGAAAGAGGGAGGAAAAAGATAAATAAATCTAGAAACATTAAGAAACAAGATTGTTAAATATTAAATCCCAAGAAAATGTCTTCTCCATCTTCTTTTTGTTGAGTTTTTTTTTATTTTTCTTGTTCACATTCTCTCCATGGACATGTCAGAGAAACAAATAGGGCATAAACTGCTCCATTGTGAGCTGTTGATGTTCCTCACTGGGTGTTAAGTGTCTTCTGCTGATGAAAATACCATTGCCTTCCTGTTGCTGTTAGATCCAGCTGCTTTTGACAAAAGCAGAATATCTGAACCCACATCCATGAGGCAGAGTCCCCACAAGAGATCATTCAAAGTTGCCAGTTTAGGCGCTCAGAAACACAGCTTGGACCAGACTCTGTTCTCCACTGGCTGCAGGCTGAGATTATATTTTGTATATACACATGTAAGCCCTCTGTGACACACTACAGTCATTTCTGGATGAGCTTGTGTTTAACTGTAATAGTAAAATTCATCCTTGAGGCTGAGGATTATTCCAGTGCATCCCAGTTCAGACATTACCACTGTAATTCCATGTTCAGTGTGTATTAAATGAGGCTGAAAGTCTAAGTGGTTTTGTCACCAGCTTTCTCTGTGGTTCTTACCTGAAGAAATGAGCCACTTCCATCTATAAGAAACCATGTTTTTCTTTTTTCCCTTCTGCTTTGCATCTCTCTAGTTCTGTGATTTGCCACGGTTGTCACAGCCTTGTGTGTGTTAATTTTCAGCATTTTAATCACTTCTAGAATATCGTACAGACCTTTTTTCTTAAAGACAATGGGCAGTTTGCATACAAGCCCGCATGTAATCCTTCTAAAGGCTTCTTTATTGACTAACATTTACCAAGCTCAGAGGTCTGTGTTCAAAAATACTAGATCAAATATTCAGTGTTAATGAGAAAATCCATCTCTCTTGTAGTCATTTAACTTTTGCCCATTCTTAAGAAGCAAAATTCATTTAAAGAGCAAAAATGTTTAAATAAGCCTAATTTTACTTGCTAAAATCTTTTTCCTTACTGCTGAGGTAAATTAAAACAGCAACTGAATATTTGTCAAAATTCAAAATTTCTGCAGCAGTGTTTATAAGGAGAAATATAAAATAAAATAGAATATATGAAGATTTCAAAATTGATAAGAGCAGAGTAAAATTTCAACCTCAAATTGAATATATTTTGTTTTCCCATTTTTTGTTGACTCTAAAATAGCAAGATCACATGAAAATTTTACAATGTTAAATAATGTCAGTTTCATGCTTGCATAGTATGTCCTCTAGTGAAATTGTTTTTCATAAAACAGAGAGGAATTTGTGTTTTAGTATAGATTTTAGGACCTGTTTCCACCTTCAGTGATGAAAATGTCATGGAAAAAACGCCACACAAACTCGGGGGGATGGGGGATGGACCTTCTTGGTCTTGCTTTGAACTTCAGGAGTTTGAGTTTTATCTTTTCTCTTTTGCACTTTGCTCACCTTGTGCAATAGCAACCTTGTGTAAATGACAACCACTGGGTACCCCAGCTTGCTCTTCTTGATTCTCACAGGCCATAGCTATCAAACTTTCTGGACAGAGGAGTCAAACTACTTTATAGAAGTCTGTGGAAAGGATTACAAACTGGAGACAGTAATATCACTCCCAACTATAAGAAAAGATCAGCTGATAGCACTGCACAAAGGTCAAGTCTGGAATATTGTCGAAGTCAGCTTTGATACCAGGTATTTATTAACCTCTTTACTGCCACAAGAAATGTCCTTTTCTTTCCCTGCCTCCCTTTCCTCTGCTTCTTACCCTTTTCTTTGTCTCACCGCAGCATTTTATTCTCCTCCTGGAGTTCCCTTAGTTTTCAGCAATTTCCATTTCTTTCCCCTATCTCACCTTTCATCGGCTGAAGAGACGAGCAGAGAAACAACTAATATTGACATTAACAGTGTTTTCAATACATCCATGAGAGCATCTTCACCTAAGGAAAAATCTGTAACTCAGACCAACCCATAGAGAAATCTTCGATGTCCCAGAAGGGGAGCAAAGGCCAATATGACCATATTAGCACATCAGCTGTGCAGATTAACTAGGCAGACAGTCAGATTATATCAACCCAGTCAAGTTGCCTCAGTCCAGCCAATCTGCCACTTCCTAATTTTTATCATTTAGTTTATTCAACCTCAGAGTTTTTCACATAAGCCTTATCAGAAATTTACAAGGTCTTGAGAGGTTTCAAAGACAGGTGCTATGGCTAACCCTGCTTCTGAATCAGCACTGAGATCCAAAATACATCCTCTTTGTGGGTTATACACTGATAATCTCCAAGCTTCAAATCTAACCTAAACACAGGTTTTCCTTTTTTAGGTGACATCTGGGATCAAAGACATGATTTTTAAATAAAATTTGAAATTTTACACTGCAAAATCCCTAATTTTTGCAGAAGGACCAACAGTTCTCTTCAAAAATGTGGTCAAACCCATAACAAAAACATTTAATTCTACTACATAAAGGTCTTTTCTTTCTTTCTTTCTTTCTTTCTTTCTTTCTTTCTTTCTTTCTTTCTTTCTTTCTTTCTTTCTTTCTTTCTTTCTTTCTTTCTTTCTTTCTTTCTTT
>NC_031799.1:4173715-4194657 GCF_001522545.3 Parus major | reverse complement strand
TTTTCTTTTCTTTTCTTTTCTTTTCTTTTCTTTTCTTTTCTTTTCTTTTCGTTTATTCATGTCTAGCTCGTGATTGGGAAAATCTAGTTCAGGTTGAGAATGGAGTCAATCCTAACTTGTCTGCTGGGGGACTGGACTCAACATAAAGAATGATTTCGAAAGAAACACAGCTCAATACTGATTTTCTCTTTTTCATGAGAAAATAAATAAATTGTGAATGTTATTATCACTAGATATGTAATCCATTTGGAAATAATCTATTCCCCAAGTTGTTACTGTCCATGAATTCTCCTTTTATTAAGTAACTGAAATTAGAAGTTTTATGGAAATTATTCCTCATTCAGCATATTTTTTTTTAATTCTTCTGCATATATTTTTTTGTGCATGAGAAAATCTCAGCTCTTAAAAAGTACATGTTTAATGTTGGAATTGTATCCGTAGGGGAAAAAAATATCTCTCAATGTGAATTCCTGTTATTGAAAACTGGGATCAGAAAGCAGCTTTGGTAGGACAGCTGGATTTAGAAGCTAAGTCTTCATGTGCCAGTGTTTTCAGTTGTGCCTTGCATTGTCCTTGATCTCACCTTACTGCTGCACTGCTGTTGCAGTTGTTCTCACCTTAAGTTGTTGTACACTTACTTACTTGAGCACTCAGGCTGTTTGTAAAAGAGGGAACTGCTTCATTTAAACAGTGCTTTTCATTTTTCAGGAGGAGGAGAGTTTCTTTGTTTACATGATTACTCCTCTATCTGTGATAAAGATTGATTCAGACGATCAATAAGGGCTTTGAGGGAGAGGTGCTGTCATACCAACAGTTTTTTAATGCACAGGAACACCCAGTACAGCAAAGTACTTAAGCACATGCCAAAATGACTTCCATTGACTTTACTCTCACTCTTTGTGTATGTAAAGTTGGGGACATATTTAAGTACTTTGCTGAGTCAAGATTGTTCTGAGCTGTAAAATAAGGTGGTTAGCACAAAGAGCATCAGTGCCCTCCGAGCTGCTGAGACCAAGTCATTAGTGAGTAGGAAGTAAGGTTTAGATCCACAAAATGGAAAGAAAAGGAAAAAAAAACCAACAAAAAACTGAGGAATGATAATGTAAAAAACAGCCTTGAAAAGATGTGACAGTCATGACATTCATCCATAAAAATGTAAAGAAATCCAAAAAGCGAAGGTCACTGTTCCATCCTTTCTTCATCAATTGTGCTGAAGTAATGCAGCTCATGGCCTATTGAGTGTAAAGATCCCCTGCTGCTCTCAAACGCTGGGTACAGAAATACAATGTGCCATCGACAACTTTTAGGCCCCAGTGGGGTGAACTAAGGACAAAGTCTTCTTGAGTACCGATATTTTTCTGCTTTCTGGGGTGAAATTAAACCCCTAACAGAGTCAGTATACAATTCCCAAAGGCAGGGGCCATTCCTGCTGAGGCTGAAGCCAAAAATGCATCAGTAACTTATTGAAAGCTTCATCAAGGATTTGGTTTTGATCCCATTTACACTGACCTTGCAAAACTGGACTAACTTCACTGAGGGCAGAGTGATCAATCTGTATAGAGAAGACACTACTGGTAACAGCACACAGCTGCAGTCTTTTGTCAGATTTCAGTGTATAAATGCCCTGAGAAAACCAGAAATATAAAACAGCACTGGGTATGAGATGCCACCCTTACCAAAACCACTTATGAAATCCCCCTTGGAAGGGGAATTTTTCCTATTAAAACAATGACTCAAAAAAAAAAACCAAAAACAATAAACCTGACTACATGTCCTAAACAGTAAGCTAGGTTTTGCCTGGTGATCTTTTCAACTGGAAAATTTTTCCTAAAGGGCAGAATGAAACATTATGGATCATAGTATACCAAAAAGAAAAGTAAAGAAAAGAAGAGGAAAAAAAAAAGGGAAGAAAATTGCCCTGCAAGCTGATAAAAGCCCATCTGCCTGCTTTTGACAAGGCACTGTCATTCTTCACAGCTTCGCATCCTGTAGACATTTAGAGGGTCATAATTTGCAGTTCAGTTTTCTTTTTTTTTTTCACTCCTCTCTCATCTGAGTGATGCAACGTTTGAGGAGTAGGCTAAGACGGCCTGAACTAATTCATCTTGTGACCTTTTAGTGCCTTCAGAGCAAAGTGATTTAATAGCACTTAATCTGTCAAAAAACTGAAGCTTTATAAAAACTGTATATTAAGCCAGTTTTTATGGAGCATTAGCTGAAGTCCTTTCAGTTTACAAAATGGGGTGGTACCTTGTCTCTTCTCTCTTTTCCCTCCCTCTCCTCCATGAATCCCTGTTATTCAGTAACACCATTTTGTATTTAAGGAAGACAGAGAAATACTCCAGACAGGTAACTCCCTGCATTATAGGGTGCATAGGAAAGGTCTCTTCCCATCCTTGTGTGATTTATGGCAGAGGGCTCTTGGAGCTGACAGGCCATGGAGCTGAGAACACACACACAGGAAATGGAAGGATCTTCTCAGGCTTGGCCATATGCCACAAATGTTAACTCAGGCTTCAGAAAATGAAAAGGAATTATTTGAAGACAGGGTACTGAGGATAATTTGTGAAAAATAGTTCCTGCATCTACCACAGTTGTGGTTTTGGATTGCTTTCTTTAAATTAACTCCTTTAATCTGATTCCTTTATTCATAATCCAGGGAATAATATTCTTTCCCTTTTTTCCCAACTTCTTCATAATACTGAGCCTAAAGAAATTCCACTAAGAAACTGTCTTCACATCTGCCTGTACAAGGTTCAATGTTTATAATTTACCTACTAAGGAACTTCTATAGAACAATTAAGTAAGAATGAAAATAAAAGAGTAGTAAGAAAAATGAGCTGGTCAATGATTCAAGTTTTCAAGTCCAATGATTTCACATTCACTTTCATCCTGAAACAAGAACCCAAAAACCTGAAAGGCCAGAATATCTTTGTTAATAAAGAAAATTAAGATAGATAGATTTTCATTTGTTTTCCCTCTGTCCCTCTGTGATAGAGACCGAACTGACTATTCTAAGCACTTGCCTGGAGATATCATGTAGAGGATTGTAAGGGGAATTCATTTTCCAAAGAAGTCTATAAAGGGCTGTTTCACATGTTCCCCGCGTGTCTTCTGCCTCTAAGTCTCAGTTTTCCTACTCCAAATAAGTGAGACAAGAGTAACTTTGCAAACAAATCCTATATAGACAGAATTTTTATTTCAGCCAAATAAACACCTGAACTTGTGATTCCCAGTTTAACAATTTCTTCCCTTCAAAAGATCTCTAGTTAAAAGTATATGTTGCCTGTTCTAAGACCCATACATAGAACTCTCTGAAGTTAAAAGTTCCCATTACTGTCAACACATTCATGTCTTCCACTTGACTCCTATCCTGCTGTTCCTTATAACATGCCCTTGCAGTATACTACATCTAAGAGTTTGGAGATTTGGGTTTCTTATCTCAGAATAAATTTACTACAAGCAATGAGGAGTGTCTTTATTCTTTCTTCTCATGCTCCAGCTCTAGAAGTAATTTCCTCTCACATGTAAAACTGTGTGTTTACCTTGCTACTTCCTCATGACAATTTTAATCAGTTGTGTGATTTCTCTTGCTTGGCCCTGCTCTGTCCATGGTGCTTATTGAGCTGAAGTGCTGGAGATTAGCATCCCGCCTGTGAGTTCACACTGTCTGGGATAACATTAAACCCACAGGTAGCCATTTACTGCTCTAATTAATTAAGCCAAGACATGCCAAATATCACTAAATCTTGGCTTTACATGGAAACTTGAATTTTTTTGGATGTTTTGTGAGATGAAAGTTCAGAATACACACACAAAAGGTGAGCTTGCTCCACTGCACTCCCATATCTTGGACAAATTACTTATTTTGCATCAGTTCTGTCACAAAAAAACAAACAAAACCCACCAAAACAAAAACTACAACAATAAAGACCCCTGCAAAACAAAACAACCAAACAACTAAACAAAATAAACCAAAAAAACCCCTAAAAATAGAAACAAGAAAACCCAAAAAAAAACCACCAAAACACATACTTTAGTTAGGTGCAAGTCCATAAAAATCTTCATTGAAGATGATGTTACTGGCAGTGGCAGGTAGAGAATCATTATTAAAGCTGTAATGAAAGGCTAGTTTCAACCGTAATGATATACAGCAGCAGTTCTTCATAACAGAGCAACAAACTGCCAAACTGCCAAATAATTACTTTTCTAGATGTGAAAACATCAGTTTTCATTAAAAACCAAGCAAATAAACAAGAGAAAAAAATAAAGCTGGATCTTTGTAACTACTGTTTGGTAAACCTTCCTTCCTGCAACATCTCCCTCCCTCTGTGTGCATCTCAGATTATTATCATTATTATTACTATTATCTTAATGTAGTGCTTAAATTAATCCTTTTTAAATTTTTTATAAATACACAGAATTAAAAACTTGCACAGTCCTTGGAGAATGCAAGTTAGGCAAGATGAAGCACAGATAACTAGAGGGCATGATTTAAGACAGACAGCTCCAACTCTATAAATTTTCCCAGTCAGCATTAGAGTCGCTTAATATTTTATGTAGTATTCCTTGCTTATATGTGACATTTTGAGCTCCTAATAAAGATACAAGTCTGGGATTTTTTCTTCCACTCCCCTCTCATCTTTTTTTGTAGATTTGCAATTATCAAGTAACTGACAGTGGATTTTTATGTTCTTCTTTCTATTTTTTTTCCCCTTATGTTGTATTCTATCATCATTTATCAATAATTCTGAAAGATTTTGAATGCGACTCTGTAATTATCATTCTAGGCACTTTTTTTTGTTTTTTTTTTTTATCTGAGTGGAAAATTGGTGTGAAATTTCCTAGAGTGATGGTTTTATACCCTTTGCATCTTCTATGCAGGTTTTTTTTTTTCTTATTTATTGCAAGTAGTTGTGACTAGTAAATCACCAGAATTTGGCTATTCTTAATGCTTTACCATATATCCACTCTGCCAATATAATCAGCAGTTATGCTTGCCTATTAAACCATCAATCAAAGGCAGCTATTCCATACATCATCCATTCTCTCTTCACGCTGCAATGTCCCTGGTTTCTAAAGTCAGCATCCTCTCCTTTCCACCTTAGGGGAGCTCCACCTTCTCCCAGTGTTCATTCCTTCTAGACCTTTTTTATTTTCAGATCACCATGTGACCTGCCATTTCATTGGTTCAGTCCATGATTTCACACTGCCCCAGCTCCCACAAAATTTTTGGTCAGAAGTCACTTCCTGCTGAACGTGCAACTGAATAAAATATTTCACAGGATGATGGTGTGGACAAAAACTAATCCTTTGGGTTGTGTCTCACTGTGTATGCAAAATGCTTGGAAGGAAGGATCCTAGTGTGGGTTAGTATCACTCAGCATCAATAAGACCTCAATCATCAGGAGCATTATTAATAACAAAGACGTTGTGTAGCAACACTGCCTTAGTGCAGTGCTAGACATTTCACTGATTTCAGTGAAGCCTGTTCAGTGATTTGTGTCCCAAATGGTAATGTATTTCTATAGTTTGGGTACTGAACCAAGACATTAGCTTTCTCCAATGTTCTGCCACTAATCTGGGGCAGGTCACCTAATCTCAATTTTTCTTTGTTTATCTTGTCTATTAGGATGCTGTTTTTTATCAATACAAATGGAATCCCATTATTCTTAGGGACTGCACCCTCAAAATGGAGCCCTGACCTCAATTAGGGTGTGAATGTGCTACAGTAACTGTAAAATCAGGAAAGCACCTAGAGGTTTATCTAACCAAATTTAGGTGTTCAGTGCCTCATCTGCACTCCTACTTTCCCTCCAGTGGCAATGGAAGGAACAGATGCTTTAGGAAAGAAGTCTATATCATTTTAACATAGATATCTGTGATGGCTCAGATGAATTGCACCTTGTGAGTGCCTACTTCTCATCATGAAGAGAAAGAGAGATGTAAATACCATGGTGGCTGACCACTGAGAAATGGGGATCTCTGTCACAGAGCCCTGAAGTTGCACATGATGGGACCAGACCTAATTTTCTCTCATCATTGTTCAAATACCAAGAGTAACTCTTATCGTAGTTATGATGATAAAAAACTGGTAAAATGGGATGAAAGGATCCTGTCTCAAACGACAGCAAGGTTCAATGTGGCAGCAAGCCTTGATTCGTATTTGGAAATACAAAAAAAATACATATCTGAAAGATATGATGAAAGATATGAAAGAGAAGATGCAGAAACCAGGCTCTGAGCTTTGTTCATGTTTTTCTAAGCAACAACAACAATAAAAACCAACTTTTTTTTAATATTACTTTTAATTGAAATTGAATAACACAATGTTCAGAACCTGGGCACAGACTAAATTATTCTCCTTTTTTTTTTTTTCCCCCCCTTTCCTCTCATCCACAAAGGATCCAAAACAGGAAGCACACTTCATTTTAAGTAAGCAGAGCTGGTAATATTCTTTTCAATATCTGCCTATGGATGAAAGTTAATAAAGTCATTGGGCCAAACATATGCATGTGTAATTCCAATTACACCACAGTCATGTTTAATATAAAACCATCAACTTTGCATTCAGCCTGGGAACCAACCTGCTACTTCAGTGTAAGGATGACTTAGAGGAATGGTGATCTTTATAGTATTTCTGGTGCTCTTTATGGTACTGCTGTACAGTCAGAACATTCTTGCCCTTTCCTTATTACAGCTGAGATTTAATTAAAATTAAATTAAAATAAAAATTAAATTAGAGAATATTTTTCATGTATTAAATAATATTTGAACATCCTCTTCATGCTTGCTCTCAAAATAGGGAATAAGTGCAAGATTATTTTTTTGCCAAATGAATTTACTCAAGGATCATTAAATACTATTCCCAAAAGGTGAAAGCATCTATGCTTTTTTCCTTTAACTTTTGTGAATTAATATTTATAAAGAATTTATTAGCATAAAGTTGCTGTAGTTGAAACCTTTTAAAAATTTTATTGCTTAACAACCAGGTATTGTGATGATTTGGCTTTTTAAAAAAAATAAACATTGACATGACAATTATTTTTTTTTCTACAGTTTATTTTAAGAAGGGTCACCATTTTAAAATATATTTGCCCAAAGTTAGGCATAAACACTCATATAAGGCAAAATAAAATTTTTGATTTTTATCAATGACTCCTAAGGTGATGGATCAAAAATAATTCTTTAATTGATATCATCCCTTTACCTATTGCATCAAACTTTTGTTGAAGGAGCACCCAAAATACAAAAGCAAACTGCTATTAACAATAATCACAACAGTAATAAGAATATAAATAGAGGAACATTAACAAAATTTTTTGAAAGAACAAAATTTCCCTCCTCAGAGCAGATAAATAAAGCAAAGTGTACACCTGATAACTTCTCAAAGGGAACTTCCAAATTCTACAACATCAGTTTTAAATTTACATGTCACTAGCTTTTTCAGAACAAGATCAGAATTCATAATTTATTTATATTGTTATTTTTTTTCTTGAGTTAGCCTTTATTTTAAAAGGAGGTCTCTTAAAATATTGATTGTTCTTTTTTTATTTTTTTTTTAGTGATCTAACAAAGGTAGACAGCAAGGTAGTACTCATACACAGCAGGAACAGAAAGGTGGGGGGGACATTTTCAACAGGGGAAAAGGAGGAAAAATAATTTTAAATAGTACATTTTTCCTAGATGTCCTGAATGAAGTCATTCCTTCTCATAATCTCAAAAGTGATCTTCCTTTTATCATCAATTTATAGCTATATTTTAACATTCCAGCTTGCATTTAAGGGCCAAAAATAATATAAAAAAATAAATTAAGCTCTACTACATTCATCTAGGGAAGATAAATATTACAGCCCCTTTTTGCCTGTGAGAAACAAGTGAGAGTCATGGCCAGATCCAAACTAAGTATTTAGAGGACTGGAAGTAAGACCAAAATTTCTGTAATGAAAAAGTTGCATTAAACCTGTACTCTCCTTTCACAACGATTGTGAAGACTATTGTGAACCAGAAAGTGCATTCAGAAACTCTGTTTACCATCAGCAAATTTTCTGCTCATCTGGGAGTTTTAGTTTAAGAACCAAGCCAGGTTTGTAAGGAAAGCTATTTAGTCAAAAGTAAGCAATGGGATGTTGTTGTGGAGAAAAGCGTGGTCCTTTCAGTGTGAACTAGCTACCCTTTGAACCTGGCTGCCCAGGAGGGAAATACCATTCTGGCTGGAAATCCTAGATGCCTCCATGCTGGCTGTGGAAAAGGACAACCCCAAAGTCCAGAATCACAGAATTACAGAACAATTTCAGTAGGGTGGGACATCTAGGGAACATCCAGTTTAGTGCCATGCCCAAACTGTGGCTCTTCATTTCTCATGCATGAGGTGTTCCTAGCCTTGTCTGCATGATTTTTAATGTCTTCAAAGTTGGAAATTCTCTACAGCTCCTGGGATTTTTCTCCAGCACTTGGTCACTCTCACAGAGAAGAATTTTTTTTTTGCATCTCATAACTATTTCCTTGGTACCCCTTCTGTCCTTTGTCCCCACCCTTTTGCTGTGCAATGGAAAAAGGATTATTTAACAGTATAAAACTATATCTCAAAACTGACCCTGTGTGCTTCTTCCTGAAAGTCACACTCAGTCTATAACAAAATCACACACTCTCAGTATTTATGCCCCCAAGTTGACACCAACCATTTAATCTCTCTTTGTAACTATCAGTTATTTACAGGAAATAATTGCTCAAAGTTCAGTGGAAGCATCATCTATGCTTTAGTAAAACATATGAAAAAAACCCAATCCATAATCACAGACAGACTTTCAGAAGCAGACTAATTAATTTCATCTAATTGATGGTCCAAGACAATTTGAACACACAAAGTACTTCTTAATTATCCTAGTATCACCATGACCACATTTGATCAGCTCCTCAATTTTATGTTACAGCTGAATGACAGCATATCCAGGAGCACAACTCCTTTTTACAATGTGATAGGCATCATTGTGTAACCAAAACTATATTAAGATTACAGACTATTAAAATATTAATAGCATTGTTTCCAGCAATTATCTATCCTTTTTTTTTTTTAAATACAAATATTTTAACATCCTTGACAGCATTTAAGAGATGATAATATCTAGTAAATTCACAGTTTTACACCTTTTGACTGTAGGTAATTTTTTAGTTTTAATGATCTTTGTTTGACTTATTTACTGAGCGTAGAAAATCTCAGTGTGAAATGGAAGGAAAAGTAGTGACACTCTAGAAGTGTATGGATTGCATTTTCTGATAAAGGGAACATAAATGAGCATCAGTCAGATAAATCATTGTCAGTTTGACAGAACTTCCTGAGTTTGCATTTATTTTCTACAAAGTAGAGCTATTTTGGTTTAGGGACACAAAAGAACTAGTTCAGATGCATATTTATTAAAATTCTTTTGGGCTGATCAACATTTCCAAAGTAAGTTTACTTGGCATCTCATTCCCCCCATCCTCACTGAATACTTTTGACATTGGACTGGTGATTACAGTATTTCTGATTATCTGTCATGTTACACTAAATGCTGCCAGGTTGTTTTCAAGCAGAATTCTCTTGCAATATGTGGAACATAACAGTTCAAAAACAGAGAATGGAAAGATCAAATTCAGATACTCTGTCTTTCAGCAAATTTCTGTATTCATAGGATTACCCTCTTTTAATGGAAAACCTTGTAAGAAAAAAAAACCCATAAACTCTGAATCACTTTCTTTTAGAAGTCTTACTTTGCCTTGCCTTGCCTTCCCTTCTCCCCAGCTTTCCCTGCCCGTAGTTTTATTTTTCCTCCCCACCCCTTTGCTTTCCCTGTTCTCTGGCTGAAGATAAAACACAGCCCATCCAGATGAACACGTTAAAGGAGTGTAAAAGCAGCTTGTGCAATCCTTTCCCCTGCCTACAACACTGCCAATAACATGCTCCAGTGCTCCATAAGGCTTTCACTTCCCTCTCTGACAGATGCCCAAAAGCAATACACACCCCAGCTTCATCAAACTTGCACTTTAATGGAAAACTTGAGCAGCAATCTTCCACACTTTTATATCAGCACCTTTGCCTCCAACACACTTTGTAACTTCCATTTGGGAAGTTATTCTGCCTTAATGTGGTTAAGAAGAACTCCAACACACAAACCACTCGTGGCAGAGTAATAACTTCCAAAGCACCAGAAGTTCCCTGGTAGCTGTATGTACATGAGAATCCCAAGACACTCTTCAGCAGACATGAATTAACTCACACCACTCTCTCTGAGGGTGCAAATTAACTGTTATGGTGAAGCTGGTGCCTAATTTGTTCCCACTCTTGTGCCAGACTGATTGTATCACTCAGCTTCTCCTTTATGCTACTTATCTTCTATACAGGGGCATAAGTAGGACTGATGATGAATCTTAAAGAAGCATTTATTTTCTCAATAAGCACGACATTCAGCAGAAGTCTCTGGCCAGCATCATTTAGCAACACCCATTAACTGCAGAGGGAGAGGGAGAAAGCCCTGCATTGCATTGAGATTAGCTGGGAAGGGGTGCACAAGACGTAAAATCTTGTGCAGTGTGAAATTCTCCCCTGTGAAGAAGGTTAGCACAAGGTTCTGTTTGCAGGGGTAAATGTTACTAATACTGAGCAGAGCCAGAAGCAGCAGCCTTAGCTGCTTTGGCAGATAAGCATGGCTTTTCCTTCCTGACAGGAAAGCAGCATTACCATGCCTTAGAGTTTAATATGAGGAGTCAGGTTTTATAAAAATCATGGAGCTGGCATTAAAAAAAAAAAAAAAAAAGAAACAAAACTAAGAAATCAAAACTCTGGCACTTCAAAATAGCATATTCAGGATACTGCTGATATCTGTCTGTCTCCCCAACAACTTTTAACAAGGATGATGTCTAATGAAGGATTTATGGTTATCACGATGCAGTCCTTCATCATCTGTTTCACATCCATTTTGTCATTATTCTGCTCCTAAAATGTCTCTCACTCCCAAGATGGCCATGAAGTCAATGCAGCAGCATCTCCTGAGTCCTATGGATATAGGAGGATGGGGACTGACAAACCTTAATACTCTCAGCTGAATTGAAGGGGATACAGAAGAGATCTGTAGAACAAAAAGATCTGATAGCTGTTTTAGCTAAAATCCTTTACAAAGAAAAGAAAATGGATGCTTCATGATAACTCTTCCTTGAAGAATTTAGCTTTTACCTTAAATCTCAGGCCTGGAAACCTGCATAAGGGAGACAAAATGTTCCTCCTGGGTGCCTCTGCTCTTCTCCAGTGATCAGAAAAAAGTTGGAAGCAGCCTGTTGTGCTGTTAGTACACTCTAGTCAAGCAAGGTCAGTACTGCTGTAATGTATGGCTCTATATTTATTCAGTGCACCTCCCTAGTTCTCTTCCATTAGAAGAAACAAGCTCAGTTTCAACTGAATTCACAGAAGCAAAAGCTATTGCCAAAGGTGGGGTGCCTGTCTGTAAAAATCAAATCCAACCAGCTTGATGTGCCTGTCAGGGAAAGCTTCAGCAAACCAGTGTAATGTGAATTCTCTGACCAGACCTTCCTGCAGCAGATGGGAGAGAAAAGCACATGTGTTTACAGCCAGGATTGTGACTTCCAGTGAAAGCATCCCCAGTGCAACTGGTGCAGCCCTCAACAGCCATTAACCAGCTGAGACACACAGGTCACTGGAGTCTTTGGCTGCAGAAGTCCTGACACTCTCTTATCTGAGACTTCTGAGTATAATATCAATTAATTGTGGTTTATAATTAATAAGAATCATCTTGCAATTCCTTAGTTAATTCTCCTCACTCTAAGGGTGAACATAATGCTTTATAGGAGCATTTGCCCAGATACTTTTTTTGGAGGGGGCAAAATAAGAGCAGACATCCTCAGTTAACTCCTTCTAGTTATTGGCAGAGGCAGACCTGAGAGAGGCAAGCTCCCACAGACTGAATGCAGAGCCTGCCTGGAGGCAAGCATAATCCCACACTCCACTCTGGGCCACTGCACAGGAGGAAAGGAGAAAAGAAATTCAGGCTTCCCTTAGTGGCAAATAGTAGACTGAAATTTTTACTTGTCGTCATGGAGGTGCATGGGTTTCGCTATGGATATACGCATGAAAAGTTTTGTTGTGTGTGTTACAAAATGGACTGAAGCAGAAGGCTACGAGAGTAAAATCCTGGATTGTTTTCCCCCAGCACAGTGTGGCACCAGGTGGACTTAAGCACAGTTCTGAGTGGAAAGACTTATTAACTTGAGTTCAGTCCCAGACAGCTCATGGACCCAAAGGGTATGTCCGTACTGGTAAATTAAATTTTCCTGGGCTCTGAGGCCAACTGGCATAGAGCTGTCTGTTTTTATGCTGGTAAACTCTACCACTTTCCAAACCAGTTGGGAGACTGTAAATTGAAACCCATCCATGCCAGGAAACAATCCAGTCATTTTGTAATATCGTCATGTTTCAGAGCCCAGGCACACTTGAATTTACTACCATAAACACAGCCAATCTGTCTCACCTGGAGCAGTTGAAGTATCCTTATCCTCCATTTCCACACCACTGTTTTTTTCCAATGTTAATGAATGAAAAGCACCTCTGAGTGAGATGCACCCATTACATTAAAAACCTCTTTTCCCAACCCATAAAACTGAGTATATCTGGGTTGACTGGGAGTGACTGTGGAAAGAGCTCTCATCCATTGGCACCAGTGTCAGATAATGGCTGATACATCAGCTCCCCAGCAGCAGAGATCCAATTTGGTTATTCTGTCACCACACTCAAAGATTAGAGGGTTATTGACTGCTGTGGCATTATTTCCAGTGCAGCTGTAAATTCCTCCTGCTGCAGCATAATTCTTCAGACAGCCCAGCTCAAGTTGAAATGTTATGGTGTTATGGATGTCCTACACAGATGTGCCTATTATATTACCTGTCGAGTGTTTAGACTTTAACAGACCAACCGAAAAACAAGTAAATATCTCTGAAACAGGAGGAAGTGTGTGTGTAAGGTGTGCTCTTGTGACACTGCTTCTGGGAATCAGTCCCCTTCTGCACTGCACAGTGCAGATAATGATATTTTGCCTGAGAGAAAATGATCCTTCTATGAAAATGGGGAGGATATATCCTATTTTCATACTTACAAAATGAAAAGGATTGTTTATTATCCCTTAACAACCCATGTTAAGATTATTCACTATACCAAATGAAAGAGGAAATGTTTAACAGAAAAAAGCTGCATTTCAAGATGGAGATTGAATTTCTCCAGTTAAAGACAGGAGATGGGGTAATTTCCAGGAGTTTGTAGTAATTTTAAAATTGATTTCTAGACACTTGTTTCAGACGTACTTTCAGCTCTCCTGGGCAAGTAAACTAAGCTACAACTTGTTAGAAATACAGTAGCTTTCTGAAAGTTGAGCTTTCAGAAAATACTGTGAAGTTGTCAAAGTTCAATATTATATCCAGTTTACACTTATGTATGGGCCTACAGACCTGCTATGACAAAATATGAACAAACAAACAAACAAACAAATAAATAAATAAATATTCTTTTTTTTCCAATTACTATATAGAAAACAAACACCAGGCTAGCAAATAAAATCCAAGAAAACTTTCCTGGATGCTCCTGGTGAAAATATTTGTTGTCATAGCATCTATTCAAAACCAAGTCATTCCGATATTTGAACAGCAATTTTTTGTAAAAATATTAAAAATTGAAAGTCCTGATATTTATTTTTTTTTTATGCTGGATTAGCCCTTTGTCAATAATAACAGCAATAATTAAAACCGCTGTAATTCAGATGGCTGTTGATGTAGCTCATCATTTTTTTCCAGATTCTCCACAGTTTTTTAGCTTGTAAATTTAAAAATGATCCTGATTTTTAACCATAGCTGAAATTTCTTTACTATTTTATAATAAATATAAAATTTCTTTTAAACAATAATATTACTTAAAGTAATTTTACTGAAATTACTTCAGAAACCCTGTCCTCCATGAGACACATCAATGAGTGAGAATTTAATAAATGAGACCTAAATAGGAGATGTGCACTTGCTTCTCCAGAGGATAGCTTTAAGAGGTAATTCTTTCTTGTTTGATCCTTTCCAGGGGGTGGAGGGTGGGGTGGGGGTGTGGTTTATCTACCTTTTTGTTTTCTTCCTTTACTCCTGGGAATCAAACATGCACACCACCATATTTGTTCCCGTGTCCTTTTCTTTCCACATCACCAAAAAATAACATCTATTCCAGCAAAACCATGCATCATCACATAAAGATCAAAATCAGTGAATCTTCAGGAAGTTCACCAGGGACTCTGTCTTTCTGTTATTTTCACTTGAAAGATACTCTAAAATTTCAGCAGGGAATGGAAGCACACATGCAGAAGGAAGGTTTTCTGCTAACTTTAGCTATGAGAACTAAGCTGAGGTGAGCACAGCTCATACTGCCAGGGTTTGGCAACCTTTGCAAAAGGAGAATAAACTACACAGAATTATGTAGCATGCTGTACAAAGCAAAGGTGGATAGCTAACACCAAGTTCTGAGCTTCCATGCCCATTACAGCTGAGATGGCTTGGAAATACCCCAAATTAGTTACACATACATCCTCTAGCAGAGATCGAATTAAAAAAACAAACAAAAAAAAAAAATCCAAACAAAACCAGCAAAATCTACCAAACAAACAACTCCCCAAAATACAAAAAAAGAACAACTAAACAAAAACAAGAAAACAAACAAACAAAAAACCCCAAGAAAATAAACAAAATAAAATCTAAACCAAATGGAAAAAAAAAAACCAACTTCCCAAAACAAAAGAATACCCTCACCTTCAAAACCTGCACTTTGATATTAAAAGGGAGCCAGGGCTAAGACTATAAAGACTCCCCAATCATTCAGTATGACCAATGACATTTATGGTCAGTCAGAAGCCCTATATTCAGCAATTTTCCTGGTCAACAAGGAACAAATGGAGAAAACAAACCCATGAAATAGAAAAGGAAAGGCCATTCTGTGACTTAACATTAGCAGGTAGATGTTAGAGAAAATATGTTACTTATGGATAAAATAGAGTCTAAATTAAATTGAAAAGACTCTTAAGAGAATGTGTGGAAGGTAGATGTTGAAACTGCCTCCTTCTCTTGCCACTTGAAAAGCACATTTTTGGTACTGAAAGCACGTTTCTACTCTTCCTTCAGCTTCTGCTCTCACCTGGGGAAAGAGGGGGAGGGAGGAGGAATACTAAGTAATATAATGCAAATAGAACCTACAGAGATATTTAGGCCTCCTAGATATCAGAGTGGAAAGGGGACCTAAATAGAGTGAATTGCTTACAGATATAAGGGATGTATTTGTCTGCTCTAGAAATCCTACACAGGACAGGACCAGAAACCCTTTCTTTTTTTTTTTAAAGGTGGAAAGACTCTCAACTGCAAATGGATTCAGAATCAGAATTCTGAATCCCAGGCAGACACATGAAATGCAGTTCATTGCATTTGGAGAAATCTGAAGAATTAGGCAATAGAAACCCAAAAGTTTAAGCACAGGTCAAAGACTAAAAAGATCCACCTGACATCTCCACTTGGACTTGTGTGGACTCATGACCTGGCATCCAACCAGGATTTAGTTAACAGCAGAACCCTTGCCACTTTATGACAAGTCCCTCTTCTTAGATTTACTTGTTTTCTTTTTTTATTCACTTTTTCCTTCAGTAAATGTTTTACTGAGAACCCAGTTCTCAAGGGCCAAATAAATAAAACCCATTTAAAAGCTATGTAAAAGAAATAAACAAAAAGAGAACAGAAGAATGGTGATTAGTCACAGATACTATTTGTATACACTGTGGTAGCCTAAATTTCTTGGGACTATAGAGAAAATTAATTTGGTTTGGAGGATTTTTGTTTTTTAACAAAACAGCAAGATTTGTTAGGTGAAGTCTTACATTTTTTTTGCTCTAGCCATGCTGAGGCTCAGAACTTGATTGCAGAAAATTGATGGTTTTGTAACAATATTTAGAACTGGCTTTTTCCTTGAAAGTTGCTTTATTGTGCCATACAGACTCGATATAAACTTAGATATTGCATACATATGTGTATGTATGAATATATGCATATCATTGTGGTCACAGATAACATTCTGCTCTGCAACTTGATATTGAAATTATCCATGAAAAAACAGACTGTGAGTGTGGCATGGGAAATATAGAGTGTTTTCTCATTTATTTGCAGACCTCTAGCCCTAGATCAAGTCGGCTGCTCTTCCAGTCAAACACAACTTGATATACCTGTAACATTCCAGAGAAATCTACCTCTGTTCACTGAAGTATTCCCAGGTTTTATTTTGAGACTCCTGCAGGGTTGAAAGTGACAGTGAGTGCTCAGTGTTTTGGTGGCATTTTTGTACCACGGACAGGATAAATAAAGCTCATGGTCATATATTTTACCATAAAATATACAGTAACTAAAATATAAAAAATCCTATATGTACAATACATAGAATCTATAGTTTGAAGTGACATAGAATCCTACATTTGGAACAGGGACTTAATCATAACATGGAGTATCATGACAGGTAATAATACCTGGTGGATGTCCCATATTATAAAAGGCAGAATGAAGGACTGGGATCACACATCTAATTATGGCCCTAGCTACTGTCCCTGGGCATGAGCCTGGGCAGTGATATTTCATTCTCCTCACATCTCTGCTAGGAATAGAGAAGGAAAAGAACTATGCACATCTAGATAAAGCCCAGAGGGGCCGCAGAAGACATTTCAAGTCTCCCTGGCATCAGAATGTATGATCCTAAACCATGGGTGAAATTCATAGAAATTTTTAAATCAATTAACGTGTTAAGTTCTGAAGAGATATTGTAAACTGTCCAAAGTAATAAAATCAGCAATGCATGGCATTACTTTCTTCTATGAAGAGCTTGAATAAATAAGACATTTATAAAAATGAGCAGAAAATATGAAATGAATATCCCAAGAACCATGAAGAAATATAAGCTAAAAGAGAAATTTAATTTTCCTCTGACTTTCTGAGAGAGAATGCAGTTGTGGGTTTTATACATAATTTATAAGGGAAATTGGCCAGTTCACTCAGGTATACACCGTATCAACTTTTAGGAAAGATGAAGCAAGCTGTCTTCTTTTAATTGAAATCAAATATAGTCACAGAAGAAAATTACTTCTGCCCATCGAAGAATATGGTGCTGTCACATGGCCAACAGCATTTACAGTGTACATGGGGCTTTCTTCTACAAAGTAAACTTCTGTCTCAGTCCTTGAGCAGCCACAAAATGGTGTGAGGATTGGCAGCTTCCCCCATCCCTGAGACAGTACTCCCTTACCACTCTCAGTACCAACTCTAATATTTGAGAGTAAGATAAATTTATGTCCTACATACCGTTTGCATCTCTAAGAACAATTGACATAATAGATGAAACTAGTGATCCATTTAGTTTAATATCCTACCTCTGAATTAAGTGTAGGATGCTTCAGAGAAAGTTGTAAGGAAACCTTTAGTGGGAAATAATAGAATGGCCTGTCACATGGAAAATTTGGTGGAGACCTCCAAAAGCAATGAATGCAATTTCCTGCTGCATCAGGCACCTCATCCTAAAATGCTCTTCCTAAATATATGAAGCTCAATCTTAACTCATTAAATAAAATACAAGCTTTCATCTCTCCTGGACTGTTTCTATTTACTAAGAAAGGTGACCACCACTCACAAGTTCTTTTATTGCCTCTGTCTCTGTCTTTTTGTCTATGTTCCTGACATATTTTCTTTAGTGGCCTGCTCAAACTCTCAGGGATTCATTTTCCCAATCTGTAATTAGGGTTCCTTATTTCACTGAAAGAGGTTTCTGATGATTACAGAGATACTCAACAAAAAAAACCTTGTGCAAGTCTAAGTGCTTATTCTGACAATAAAAATAAAGACACAAACACAGTCAACTTGAAATTAGCCTGCACAGCACAGGATGACAATGATGGAAACGATGGAAAAACACTGGTCATGCAGGTGTCACTGCTAGTGGACAAGGGAAGATTCAGCCACTTCATTGAGAGGATTGCCTGGATTTTGACCTGCAGGATAGCACTGGATGTTCTTTGGCCAAATGGGAAGAGTTCTTGAGTTCTCAAATGTTCAAGAGCTTCTTGAGAGCTCTCCTGGTCAGCTTGACAGGCTGTCATTCTGACTCTTGAACTTGGTGGTCTTGACCCATATCTGTGTGTTCAAGGATGGTTTGAATGGAGCTCTGAGAAATCTGGTCTAGAGAAAAGCGTCCCTGTCCATGGCAGGGGAATAGAACCAGTTGAGCTTTGAGGTCCCTTCCAGGGCAGGCCATTCTGTTACCCTGATTCTGAAAATCACAGGGTCTGAAAAGGACCAGGCAGACCAGCAATCCTCACTCCTGGGATCGCTGTCCAGTGATGCTCCATCTGGGACACGTAGACAGCAGGACGTACTAGCCCAGACCTGGAGACAGCCCGTGGTGGTCACCAGGCAGCCATCTGAACACAGGAATTGCCACCAACCTTCCAAGTCTTGCCATGAACCTCTACAGCTTTTCAGGTGCAACCTGGAATGTAAAACTGCAGGTAAATAAACACATGACTAAATTCTGAACTTTGTAGCAACCTACAGAAAAAGATCAGATAACACATTTCTACACAACAAAGTAAGAGCTATTCAGTAGTCTTTTTAATCTCTTTATTAAAAGGCTGAGGATTTGGCTGTTTCTTAGCACAAGTAAAATAAGTTTTTAATATTGACACAGTAAAATCTATGCTGAATACCTAGTACATCCTGAAAGAACCAAATGGAAGGGCACACAAGGTTCGAGGCAAATATATATTGTTGAATGTTGATAAACAAAATTAACTTATTCCTTGTTCAGAAAAAAAAAAAAAAAGTAATGAAGTCCTTTCTTGTACTTGTTCTCTGCAGATGTAATCTGGATAGACAGAGGAGCAGCATAACCACAGGTTTGTGTAAATTGAAAGATGCCAGAAGTCTTTTGTTCTACTCCTAGAAGCCTTCCCAAAATCATAGTTTAATCTTATAGTATTTTTCCTAATGCTTCACCAATTTGACTAGAAATATTTCAGTAAAAAGCTGTTCCTTTTTAAAATACCTAATTTTTTCTTCAACTTTGAAATATCCACTAAGTATTCAAAATATGTTTTTCTTGCGAGGATGGATATGCATATTTTTATATATATTTATTTATACACATAGGAGGAGAAAAACAGATCTATGGAAAAGTACACAGATGTTTATGAGGTTTATCTTTTGAAAAAAAATAGTTTTGCAGTGTTTGGAGACTGAGAAAAACAACAGTGCTAGAGTCACACCCTAACATGGAAAATATTGAAGTGTAAATATCTGGGAGACAGCTGAGAAGTGTGGGCAGAAGTGGTGAGAAAATCTTGCAGAAGAGAAATGAGAGCAGGAAGACTGGGAAATAATTAAAAGAAGCAGGCAAGGATAAGTGCTAGCACAGAAGCAGAAAGGAAGATAAGTTCTTTAGCTAAAAGGGGGAAATATATCTGCACAGACAGAAAATAATTTCAGGTGAGTAAGGAAAGAGAGAAAAGCAGCAGAGTTTTGAGATGAGTTTAATGCTTGTAGGGGAATGCAGTTAGAGAAGAAACAGATCCTCAGAGAAAGCTGCTGGCTGGGCTGGGGTTTTGTTGATTTGAGATAAGAATTAGATTAAGTGTGAGGCATCAGCATCTAGAAACAGCAGACAGATTGCAGCAGAAATCAGGGACTATTTCTACCCTTCCCCAACACTTCAGTCACATCTAAAATCAATTATCAATATGAATAAGACTTTTTCCACTGACTTCAGTGTGCTTTTGAGCAGACCTTGACAGAGGAGTACAGATCTGCAGTGCCATTAAAGAGACCTGACAGAAGGATCAAGTTTTCCTACCCTAGTCCTGACTCTGAGACCTCATTTGTAATCTGATCGATATCCCTTTCTAAGTTCTTTTGTTTAAGGATCAATTTCTATTCTTGTTTCTGAGGATGGATAACTCTAACTAGTATTTTGTACTACTTCACGAACATCCAGGAAAGAGTAACTCTGGCAAAGTGACATGGTCCAGAGAACATTGGTCTTCATCTCAATGAACAATTTTACTACTGAGATCCAGATGACTCTTTCAGAGACTAAAATAAGGCTAGCCATTCCTAGGAGAGTATAGGGAAAAGGGCAAAGAAAGGAGTTCAAGAGAATAACTCATTCTTTGTTGTTGTTTTGTTTGTTTGGTTTTTAATAAAAGCTTTATATAGCTCTATAAATCAGTCAGTTTTAGACCTTAGAGAAGGAGCTGACATATAATCAGTGAAACTTTTCCAGAGAATTGCACTTAATAATTAAATAACAACTATTATGTAAAAGTCAGCAAGGCATGGAATGAATCCATTGACCAGTTATTTGGGTCCAAAAGGGTTTGAAATGGCCCTATATGATTACTGGGTCATATCTCAAGATTGTCAAAGACGTATATTCCACCCCAGACTTCTGTATTTCCATTGCAACACTTCCAAACATTCATTTTAAGCATTGCACAAACCCTTTGATGACTACAGGAGGTAACAACTGTTAAAAACAAGCTTATTGCCAGAGAAACCTTTCCTCACTTGGATTTAGACATCAGTGCACTAAAATGTAGAGTTTCACCCAACACATATACCACAGCAGTGGTTAAGTTCACATGTCTCCACATTCTTATTTTACATCTCCTTTAGGTCTCTGAAAAACTCTAACAAAAAAGCAAGTGAGGAAAAGGAGGAACTTGAGTTATTACAGAAGATTTAAGAAACATAGCAGTGGCTCTGGGGTGCTGCTCAGATTCTAAGAAAATTATGACAGAAGAAGGGTTAGGGACATGGGAGAAGAGAAAACATGCCCTTTTAGGCCAAGATACAGAGAC